>NC_052355.1:34008761-34010604 GCF_009727055.1 Benincasa hispida | reverse complement strand
TATGCGGCAAGAACCTCCAAGTCGGGCCAAAGGTCTTACTATTTAATTCGCGACTACGACTCTTCCCTGGGAAATTAAAGTCACGATGGTCCGGACCCTTCATAGTCAGAAAGGTATTCCCACATGGCGCGATCGAGTTATCTAATGATGACGGAACCAACATATTTAAAGTTAATGGGCAACGAGTGAAAGTGTATCGCGGAAAAGACTGGCATCACAAAGTCGACTCCGTGGACCTGAGAAACTCTGAATGAGAAAGAAGTGGGTGGTCCCTGCGCTATCAGGTGATTTAAATTCATCAGGGACGCAAGTTTTGTGAAGTATCCATTGAAATCCTGAATTCTTAAACTTATCTCTACTCCTTCTTAATATTATCATTTCACTATCTTTTTGCTTTAAAAAAATGCGATCGTGTTGAACGATTGCGGTAAGCGATTTTGTTAACTCTGTTTTTTAATATTATTTGACCCTTTCAATGTTTTCCTTGCAACGATCGAGGTGAACGATTGCGGAGACGCTACACGAAGATGCAACTACTTTATTCTGTCACCGTAATCAAAAGAAAGTAGATCGCCGCAAAGCAAGATGCGTCAATAAATAATGCGGGCGACAGTGAAAATTTGGGGGTTGTATCTTTCCTTGACTTTATTCCAAATTTCATTAGCACATCACATTTTAATTTTGAAAGTTTTTATCACCGCATCCTCTTTGGTTACCGCAATCATTTAACATTGATCAATTTAGTAAGTCACCGTATGATTTCTCTTTGCCAATTATGATTTCAATGATGAAACGCATGCTTCTATTTTTTCGTATACACTAGAGTCAACTTAATTTTAGGATAGTCACCTCATGAAATATTTCTAGAAGTTAGCGGTTCGCTAGCTTTCTTTCAAACTAACCATTTACGAAACTTCCTAAGAACATCGCATGACTTCTTTCAATCTATTGGCAATGAGGACATTGCCGCGTTTTAAATTTGGGGGTGCGATATTCATTTTTTGACCTTGCTATTGTTAGCCTTATAAAAGAAAATAATAATAACATTGCAATCGATACTACTCATAGTTGGATGTCCGCAAGACACATGTAGGGGCAAGCCAAAACGAAGGTAGGAATCGTGATCAACGCATAAAAAAAATGACTGCAACTCTGCTACCAGATGGGTATGAGTTTAGTCTGAGAAAGAGCGCCTTGCTCGTAGTTGGATGTCCGCATGACACACGTGGGGCAAGCCAAAATGAAGGCGAGGCACTTGGATCAGCGCAAGGTCAGAGAGAAAATATATATGTATATATAATAATAATAATGTCTAAGAAAGAGATCCAGTTAAAAAAGTTTTTTTTGGAAAAAAATCATGCGATGTCCGGGGAATCTAGTAAAGTCTTTTTTGAAGGTTAAATTGCAGTCCCTAAATTTTAGAAAATCTTTAAGAAAGAGGATCTGATAAGAATTTAAGGGAAATTTGGTGTATAGGATTTGAATGAGGCATCCTTGAGAAAATCTAGAAAAGAGATTGCGGGTCGACTTTCTAAAGGAATTCTTTAGCTTATGTTGAGGGCAAGCATTGTTTAAATTTGGGGGTGTGATAACGAGCAAAAATGCACGTTATACAGTACTAAGTTATAAAACAATGCAGGTTTGTGTTGATAAAAAAATACATTCTTGAGTCCAAAAGCATAAGTTTACAATATTGTGGTTGCATGTATCCATCACATGAAAACAATTAACTTAATGTATTTTTGTGCAGAATAGCGTTGACGCAAGGCGGAAAATGCGATCACAAGAGCGCATCAAAAGATTGCGTTACCGCAAGGCTATGAGGTGGTTTGGCACTCACAAA
>NC_052355.1:33747576-34008736 GCF_009727055.1 Benincasa hispida | reverse complement strand
CTCGCGATTATCTGCTCAAGAAGGTCGCCACATAGAGCCGGCGTAACTTGGTGGGCGCATCCGGGTGAAAAGCTTAATAAATTACGATGGGACAGAAAGCTGATGACGGTCGATTCCGAATTAAGTTGACAAGCCGATAACGAACCACTGTAGCAAGTACACTCAAATTTTCGGTGACAAATATTCGGGCCATCAAATAGAGAATTAATGCCATCTCATCAGTGCAATAATAAAAGAGAAGCAGCCTTTCACCCTGCAACTCTATAAATACCAGAGGCCACCTTCAGTGAAGGAGTTTGGACAGTTAGATAATTTTCCCTTAGATAGAAGTAGCCTTGTTCATAGTTTTTCTTTTACTTCGAAGGCGGAGCAAGAGAAGGGAAGAGATGCCGGAAGATCGCTCTGGTCAGCTCGAGAGAGAACCCAGAGGCATGGAAAAGCAGAGAGAGGGCCGACTCTCGCGAGAGTGAGACTATCTTTTGAGCAAAGTAGAGAAGAACGGTGTAAAAGCCTTAGGAAGCAAGAGATTGCTACCAGGCACTTTATTCTCATTTCGCATTCTTATTCTGTATTTCAATTCTATATCTATAAAATGGAACTTGCTTATCTACATCTGTTCACTCTCTTAAAAGCACGCATGAGTAGCTAAATCCATCGAATGGGTTGAGAAGAACTAAGCTAACATGACCTAGGATCCTCATTGTATACGATCATCTTGTCTTATGTTGCGTCCAACACCCCTTTAAAACTACGCGAGAGAGAGTCTAAAGAAAGAACCTAAGACTTGAGAGAGCTAGGTTAGAATCTAGACTCGAGAGAGCAAGATTAGATCTACATAAGCAAGAGATAGGGACTTAGAGATAAGCTCTATTTGCAAACATGCATCGCATGCACCCTAGAGATAGGTTATGATATTATGCGGTCACCTTGTTTGTGTGTGTGTCATTTTTCATCGCATAAACAAGAATAGAGGCTTATGTGTAGGTCCTATAGACTTTATCGCATATATCGCATGCATTCTAGAACTAGAAGCCGTAGCATTTGCGTTGAGAGATGATTTTTCATTGTATGTGTGTTGCATGATCGCATAACATGAACGCAATCCTAGGAAGTGTTAGCTGAACCCCTTCTCAACCTGTTCCCCGCATATTCATCGCATCTTCCGTATTATCAACTCTTGTCTTAACTCCGCTGAATACTTTTTATACCGCAAACAACAACCCAAAAACAACTCTTTGATTTAGTGGTTACCACAAAGTCTTCTTAAAAATAATTACCGCATACTGTTTTCCTTAGTCCCTGAGTTCGACCCTAGACTTACCAGGAAACTCAGTTGGATTTATATTTGAATTTTGCTGAGAAAACTTGTTGCATAACGCATTTCCCATCACCGCAATTCCTTTCATAAAACCACTGCATAAAATAACGCATCAGCATGTTCCTAAGTATTTATGGGGGGAAGTTGTACTCAAGGTTACCTATTTGATAAATATAATGTCCAGTAAAGTCTTGAATTTTAGAACCCCTCTTGAATGTCTTAAAACAATTTTTCTAACTTGTCGCATACATTCTGATTGCCCATAAAGTTTTTAGTTGCACTGCATACGTTCACATGCCTAGCCATTATATAATATCGTTAATAATAGAGACTTGCATTTTACCAGGATGACCATAGGTGACATGTCCTGAATCCTAAGTGAGTTGTGAATTCTTGTTTATGAAAGCAGTCCTTTGATTTCTATGGGTGAGAGTGGCCAGATTGCCAACTCAATATGCCTACCATTTTGGGGGTTCATCTGATTGGGGAGTTGGGAACACAGCTACACAAGATGGAATTCACGCTTTCCTTGAATGTCAGGGTAAGTAGATAAATTGCTCTCTTAAGAGTTGATTCTAGAGCTTGAACAATGTGGTCACACCCTCTCTTCGCCCGAGAGAGACTTGGTCATAGTTCGACTATGACTTATTGTTCATTAGAGGAATTAGTGGTACTTAAGGAGTTAGATGTAACTATAGGGGCAAAACGTAATTTTTGCCTGGTTGTACTTACAAGCAATTTGTGAAAGGACATCATAATATTGACTGGTTATATCCAATAGACACAGAAATATATCTGTAAAGCAAATAGTGCAGCTTCGGTCTTTAGTGGAATGACCGGCAGTTAATGGAAGTTGGTTAATTTAATTAAAGAGTTTAATTAATTATCCAAGTACCATTGGAGCTTCAATTTACAGGTCTATAAGGTCCCCTCTATAGTTCAACAGGAATTTAATTGAGAATTAATTTTGGATTAATTTGAATTGTTCAAATTAATTGAGAAAAATTAATTATATATGATATAATTATTTAAATTAATTATATGTGATATAATTATTTAAATTAATTATATGTGATATAATGTATTAGATACAATATATAAAGTTTTTTAGAGAAATTTGAATATAATTCAAATACTGATTATATGAATGAGATTCATATAATTAAATTATATATAATAATATGATTTATGTTAATATCATAAATAGTTGAGATAATTAAATATTTAATATAGTTCCAATATTAATAAATCATTTAGAATAAATGTGATTTATATAAATGTCATGCATAGTTGTGAGAAAATAAAAAAATAATTGTTTATAGTTTATATTGATAAATATAGTATAATATATATATATATATATAGGTAGTTATTATTATTATTATTATTATTATTATTATTATTATATTATTATTATTATTATTATTATTATTATTATTATTTTAATTAAAGGGAGGGAGTACAACTCCCTCCCACATATTTTCTCTCAAAAGTAGACTGCAGTGTGGACAGTTTAATATGTTGAACGAATTCTCCATTCTCTTCCTCTGGATTACAGAGAAGAGAGCTCTCTGAGAAAAAACACTTCCCATCCTCTCATCCCTCTCTCCAAAAATTGTGCAGAGCCCACTACTCATGCCCAATTCTCATCCAAAGAGAACACTGAGGGTTCTCATATGGTGGTGTCTTGATATGGAGATTGGATTGTGATCGTGGACCGAGGGTCGACGAGAGTTTGGCTTCAAGGGTAAGTATTACTTCTTCCCTCTTCTTCTCCCTATAAAACATGCTGTAAATTTTAAGTTTTGATGCATAATTCTTCGTTGTTTTATTGATATGTAATTTTATCAATTCTGTGAAACTAAAAATGGACTAATCCCCGCTTCCATTGTGAAAGTTTTGATGGTTTCCCTTCAATTGGTATCAGAGTCAAGTTGTTTCATTCCCAATTTTTTTTTATTCCAAAATTTAATATAGAATATGGGTTGCATTCTATAAATTTCATGTTGATGAATGTTTTATGAATGTGGTTGCATATAAAGATGTTCGGGATTAGGCTTTTAGTTTTACCACTTTTCTTTATCCAAATTTGATTTGTAAAGGCATGTTGTTTTGGGCGTTAAATGCTATGGAGTCTGTATTTCTTAAGTCTTGAGTCGATTGTGCTGTTCCCGACGACGTTCTGGTGAAATTGGGGATCAAATCAGACAAAATTCGAAGAAGATCAAATCTGTACAATAGGCGACTGTACAGTGATGTCGTGACGCTACGATGTGGTGGACGGAGTTCTTCTCCAAACATCGCGACGTTAAGGCACAGTGTCGCGATGCTCCGAGACGGAGAAGAAGTGCATTCAGCGTACGGTTCCCAGACCAGTACCTACGACTTCACGCTATGAAGGCCAAAACGTCAATCTACTACCTAGGCGAACCCTTTATTATTAAGGCAGATTTATGATCTTAAGATAGGCGATATTTCAAGTATTGACGAGAAACCACAACACCCTACATATAGGAGAAACTCGATTCATGAGACAAAAAGGTGACATTAACACGACTCAGACCCAAACTTAAGCCTAACAAACGCCATGCAACTCTTATTTAAATTACAGGATACTCTGTTAATCTGAAAGGAAAAACCCAAGTGATGAGTATACTGATGTGAAAGCGGAGATTCGAATAATCCCATTTCTTAAATCTAATATACAAGCAAGAATTCATGGAACTCTTACTTATTTTGTTAATTGAATTGTTCAAATTAATTGAGAAACATAATATATAATATAGATCATATTATAACTTACAAATAATTATACTGCTCCGATATTACACCAAAATATTATAAATCAAACACTTATACAGTCACAATATATGTTTCAGATAACAATATATACCTCCCTCACCCCAAGTCTTTTAGAGAGCAAAATTTTGAATATAATTCAAATAACCCTGATATATATTACATCGAAATAACAATATAACTAACATTAAATACAAAATAATCGAACTATATAGTTAGATTATATCATAACAATAAAAGTATGAGAATCGAATTAAATATATTTAACAATATAATGACCTCACACGATAAAATCTAATCACAATCAATCTCTAGACATAACCAAATGAAAGTAGAATAATTATAAATTAAATGTCCATCGCTCCCAGTATAGATATGCAGAACCCATAAACACTATAGACTCTCATACTTGATTAAACAGATGTATTCATACCCATTAAACTGACACATATATCAACCATAATAGTATAAAAAACACACTCAAACTTACTACCATAATACAATTAAGCATAGTCTATATATTATTACCTCTATTAAGTACTATTATTATTATTATTATTATTATTATTATTAAATTAATATTAATCAGTATCTTTAATTAAAGAGGGAGGGAGTTACACTCCCTCCATTACTTAATTACTCTAAAGACCCAATAGACCAGATGCAGATGTGAACAATTAATAAGTTGAGACGAATTTCCATCTTCTTTCCTCAGATAACAGAGAAGAGAGCTAATACTGAGAACCAAAAAACTTCTCATCCTCTCATCCCCTTCAACCAAATGAGAGCGAAAGCCCACTACTCCAAAACAGAGGCAAATCCACCAAAACCCTCATAAATACCTCACCACCCCCAAAATCGTCAATCAAAACACAGACACTCAGCAGAAAGGTTCTCAACCACCGATAAAGGTGTCTTGCATATATGGAAGCACATTGATGTGTATCAGTGCCACCCAAATCATGGAGCGTCGACCAGAGGAGAATTTGGCTTCAAGGGACTCAAAGTATTACCACTCCCCTCTTCCCTCTTCTCCACCTCATCGAAAAAAACAATGCTGTAAATTCTCTCTAAAGATTTTGATGCACCTCAATACCCCTTCGTTGTATCAATCTGGATCTCTGTACATCATATTAACTCAATTCTGTGACAACTAAAAATGGAGACTAATACCCCAACTTCCATCGTGCATGGAAAGTTTCCGAGATGGTTCTCCCTTCAATTTGAGTATACAGAAGTCAAGTTAGTTTCATTCCATACCCAAATTTTTTTTCTAATTCAAAACACTTATAAATTATAAGAATTATAGGTAGGGTCTGCTCCATAAGAAATTTCATAGTTGAATAGAAATAGATTCTTATGAACTGTCGGTTTTATGACAATCTTTAGAAATGATTTTACGAGGATTAAGGCTTCTTGTTTAATACCCACATATCTTTTTACAAATTATTATGATTTTGTAAAGGCCATGTCCTTCTGATCTTTGAGGCACGTCTAACACCGTGACTATGCAGAGTCATCTTATCTTACATCCTTAGACGGTACAACCTTGTGCTGTTCCGACACCTTACAAACACATTACACCCTCGGAGTGAACATTGAGGGGATCCAAATCAGACCAAAAACTCCGAAAAGACACGAATACAAAATACTAGTACAATAGGACGATCTTCGTCACCAAAGTGAACGATAGAGTCGACTGACTAGAAACACAATGGTGGTGCGAAAACGGAGTTCTCTCCCCACATATTATCGCCGACCCCATATAACGAGAGCACACAAGTGAGTCAACGACTGACTCCGAAGACGGAGAAGAACTCGCCACTATCAGCGTAGGTCGCGAGCGATAAGATTAAGTATATGTAGCAAAACGTATCTATACAACAGGGACCAACTTAGTCTAAGGCTAGTTAATGTCCTCAGCAAGGGAAGTTTTAAGATATGACGAGACACACATAAACACAACCTACCATGGGACTCACACACTGCGAGAAGGTATGATTAGATAAGATTATAGCTACACAGCATACGCAAAACTTGCTTTTACATATAAAGAGATTGTTAATGAAGGAAACTAGTGATGGTTTCCTGTGTGGAAAGCGGGACTCCTGATCAACATTTTTAATTTTCACAGATTTCAGAAAATTACGCACACTACAAACAGCAACGAAGATAATGCATTCAGGAATCACATCTAAAATTCTCAACATCACATATATTCGCATAAATACCCAAAAAACAAAAAACAACAAACAGACCAAAAAAAATAGGACGAAAAAAAATTGCCTCAAACCATACCCAAATTATGTAGAACCACCACAAAATCTCACATTCTCATACAACCTCAACACAAAGTCATATCACCCGTCAATATTAGCAATCAACGACTATCTTTCCCTCCATGATCAACAGGAACATATAAACAACCAACCCCGAAAAACAAACCACACGTCACACACACTTTATGCACTAGTTCTAATACAAATTTGAGCAAAATTGAGGCAAAGAATTCAGTCGGAGAGCGACTACTACCAAACAAAACTCAGAATCTTCGGGAGAAGGAGGAAGAAGATTGAGACAGAAGAGGCGAAGGAGAAGAAACCCATTTACATTAAACATACATAGTCAACTTAATGTGAGAACGATGAAACCTACACAGATTTCCTTCAAGAATTCCTCAATGGTACGCAATACCCAAAGAAGAACGACGAACTCCAACAACCCCACACGCCACCAAACCATATTTTCCATAAGAGACGTTTTAGCGGGCAGGGGGTATATATCTAACCTCAAATATAAATTAAAAAATATAACACTAAATCATCTTAATACCAAAGAAACTACCTAATAATATAACATAAAAACACTAAACACCCAAACAACAAAAAAACCAAAAACAAAAAACCCCAAAACCACAAAAAACAAAATCACATAAAAGTACAACCCAAGACCAAAAAACCCCCAGAAAGCAAACAAACAACTACACACACAAATCAAAACAACACCAAAAAATAACCAAAAACCCCAAAACAACAAACCACATCAATCAAATAGAACACCCCAACACAACCAAAAAAAAAACCACCAAAAATACTCCACACAAAACCCCACCAACCAAAAGCAAACAAAACAAATCAATCACAAAACAAAACCCCACAAAACAGCCCTCCAGAAAACCACAAACAACCCAACAACCCACTACACCAAAAAACAAAAAACCAAAATAATCCAGAAAACTCAACCAACACGCATAAACACAACAACCCCCCACCACCTCCGACACCGAACCCCAGTAACACAAACACTAAGAAACCCAAACCCCATCCCAGGAAACACCCAAAACCCAAAACAACAAAAACAACCAGAATAAAACAAAACCCAAGACATCCCCAACAACATAAGAAACCCTCAAAAAATCCACCACCAGAAAACAAAAAAACGCAACACAAAATACACACCCACAAAACACAACCACGAAAAAAACCCAAACGGACCAAATAAAAACCAAAAAAAAAAAACCCAACTAAAAACATAACAGAAAAAAAACGACCCCAACAAAACCAAAACACCCAACCCCAAACCAAAAACCAAAAAATCAATCAAAATTAACACCAAACAGACCCCAACAACCACACAAAAGCCCCAACCAAACGAACGAACAACCACACACCAAACCCCAATAAATCAAACCGATCAAACCACACCCAACAACAAAAGCATACAAAAAACAGAAACACCAAACAACAAAAAAAAAACAAAATACATAACAGATCAAAACAGAAACAAAACTCTACCAATCAGACAACAACACAAAAATCATCAACCTCCCAAGAAAGCTAAATACACACCAAAAAAAATACCTATAACAACAACAACAACAAACATACCCAACCCCACCCACCCAAAAAAAAAACAACAAAAAACAAACAGCAACATATACAAAACCTACCACACCACACAAACCACAAAAAACCACCAACAAATAAACATACACAAAAACAAGCCAAAACAACCAGCAACAAACCATACCAAAACACACAAAAAAACAAAAAACACCAAAAAACACCCAACAAACCAACACCAACACAAAAAAAAAACACCCAACAAAATCCACACAAATCCAAAAAAAACCCACCACGAACAAACTTAAAAAACCATATACGACAAACCAAAAACACACAGCCAAACCCCACAGAAGACTCAACAAAAACAAAGAACCACAAATAACAGTATCCTCAAAAAAAACTCAAAATAAAAAAAAACAAATCAAGCACCACAGAACCAAACCCCAAAAACACACACATCAAACAACAAACAACTAACAGAATCAAACCAAAAAAAAGCCCACCCCAAAAATAGACAACAAAGCACCGAACACAAAAACAAAACCAAAAACAAGACTAAAAACAAACAAACCCAAACCTAACACCATACAACATAAAAATCCAAAAATCACACACAACTCCAACATCAAAACACAAAAATCAAAAAGAAGAACACTCAAACCAACCACACCCAACACAAACAAAAAACACACTAAACAATACATACACACACGAAACGCAAAGAAAACCCAAAAAAACCCAGCCAATCCAAAACCAGCAACACGACAAACAACCAAAAAAACCGACAAACAAACCCGAAGAAAAAAAACCAACCACCCCAAAACCCCAATGAAAAAAAACCCCAACCCACCCACAAAAAAAAAAAAAAAAAAAATCCCCCAAAATAAAAAAAACAACCCCACAAACAAAAATAAAATACCCTCAAAAAAACCAAACCAAAAAAAAAAAAAACAACACAAAAAAAAAAAAAAACCCCGACCCTACCAAACCCAACAACAACACAACATAAAAAGACCAACCAAACACACCAACAAAAAACACCCACCAAACCAAAAAAACAAAAGACCAAAAAAAAACAAAAAAAAAAAAAACCACCAACAAAAAAACCCAATAAAAAAAAAAAAAATCAAACAATAACCACAACAAAACCCCCACAACCCAAAAACAACACCCACAAAAACAAAGAACCAACTCAACCACGACATACCAAAAAATACACACAAATCACACAAACAACAAAAACAAAAACAAACAACAAACACAAAAAAAAAAACCCAACCGACGAATACCCAAAAAACACCCACCTATAACAAAAAAACACCAAAAAAAATGACAAACCCAAACACCAAAACAAACAAACCAAACAAAAAACACACAAAAAACAAAAGAAAAAACAAAAAAACCCAACCCAAACCCCAAACACAACCCACACCCCAAAACATCCAAACAGAAAAAAAACAAAACCAAAACAAAAAAACAAAAACAAAGCACGACAACAAAAAAAAATCTATCAAAAACAACCAAATAAAAAGCCAAAAAACAAAATACAATAAACAAAAAGAAAAATCACCAAACCAACATGAACAAGAAAGAAACCCATGACACCCAAACCAAAAACACAAAAAAAACACCAAAACAAAAAAACAAAAACCAACACACAAAAAAAACAAAACAAACCACAACGAAAAAATCACCAAAAAAGAAAACCTACAAACCACACAAAAGAACATCCAAACACATAACACAAAAAATAAACACAAAACCCCCAAAACACAAATCGACCAAGAAAAAAAACCCTAAAAAAAAACAACATAAGAAAAAAAAAAAAACAAAACACACACCCGAAAAAAACCAAAAAAGAACCCAACATTAACAAAACAAACAAACTAATAACCAACCACCCCAAACAGATCAAAAAACCACCTCAAATAAACAACAACAACTAAAACAAAAAACAACCGATAAGAACAAAAAATACAAAAAAAAAAAAAAAAAAAATGAAAATAATCCAAAAAACAGACCAAAAAAATAATAACAAAACAACAAAAAAGAAACCCAAAACAAAAAACCAAACCCGAAACAAAAAACAAAAAAGACCAAAAAACAAATAAAAACCCATAAAAAGACCAACCAAATCAACAAACAAACCCAAACAAAATCAAAAAACCCAAACAAACAAAAACCCAAACAACCAGAAAACCAAACTAACCCAAACCAAACACAAAAAAAAAATCCCAACTCCAAAACTAAATCACAAAAAAATAAAAAAAAAAGCAAACAAAAAAAAACAAAAAAAAAAAAAAAACAAACAATAAACACAAAAAACAAAAAAAAACTCAACCAAACAAAAAACACAAAAAAAACAAACAATCAAAGATAAAAATAACCAAAGAACCAAATCACAACATAAATACATAAAACCACCAACTAAAAAACTCCACCCAATAATAATATATATATATATATATCTCATCAACAAACCCCAAAAAACCAACAAACACAAAAAAAAAAAAACACACAACACCAATACCACAGCACGAACCCACACATCAAACCAAACACACCAACAAGACACGAAATCACACCAAAATAACAACCAACAAAACCCTACACAAACCCACAAAACACATTCAAAAACCCCAAAACAAACCAAACAAAAAACCAAAATACAAAAACACCAAACCACCAAAAACAATCAAACCACACCAAAAATAAACAAAAAACCCAAAAAAAAAAAAAACAAGCATCAAAAACAATAACCCCCAAAAAAACCAAAAAAATACAACCCAAACCCAAACAAACAGCCACCCAAAAACAACAACAAACACGAACCAACACACAAGAACCCCCAAAACACCCAAAACAAAACAACAAACACAAACCAACAAAAACAAAAATACAAATACAACCCAAAAAAACCAAAAAGAACCAACACCCGCGAAGAACAGGAAGATCACTAAAAACATACACCAAAAAAAGAACCAAAAAAGAATAAATAAAAAACACAAACCAACTAACAAAAAAAAAACAAAAAAAAGAACCGAAACACAAAACACTACAAAAACCCACCCACAAACAAAAACAAACCATCACACACCAAACAAAATACACAAAATAACGAAAACACACAACAACAAACCCACACAAAAAAAAAAAACAAAAAACAAAAAAAAACACATCACCCCCAAAATCAACACAACAAACCAAACACAAACACACCCAACACCGAAACCACTACACAACCCGAAAATAAAAACGAGAATCCAAATAGACAGACCCACAAAAAAAAAAAAAAAAACAAACCACGCCCCCTAAAAACAACACATAAGAAAACAAAAAAACAAGAATACAACACACCAAAAATAAAAACCACATACCAAAACCAACCAACACAAAACAAACATAAACACAACCAACAAACCAAACAAAAAAACTAACGAAACAAAATCGAAAAAAACCACCCAAACAAACAACAAAAACAAGAAACTACTAACAAAATAATCAAAAAAAACAAAGTAAAAAAAAACCCCATCAAAAATCCCACCCGAAACTTTTTATGACAATTAACCGTGAAATGAATAACAAACTATTATTTTTTATTGTATTTTATGTTTTTAATTCATATTACTATATGTTTATCAAATACAACATATAACCTATATTATCAACAATGCATGGATTTAATATAAATCATATTTATATTAAATTTAATTATATAAATCTCATTCATATAATTAGTATTTGAATAAAAAAAGTAGTCAATCCTAACTGGCTCCAGTACTAAGCTAAAGAAGGATCGCCTTTGATAGCTCGTTGCTCGGCTAAGTGTCCGTTCTATTCTCTTTCTTTACAGAAGCGGTTAGACATGAAAAAGCTGCTTTAAACAAAGTGTTAACGCACCAATCAATGGAAGTGTAGAAGAGCTCAGATTCCAAATGAATGAAAATGTTGACTGAATTGGTCCCGGTCACTCTTCGAAACGGAATGGAAGAAGGGAGGAGATTCTCGAACGAGGAAAAGGATCCAATGACTTCGGTCACTGCTAACCGCTTTTGGTCTCAAATCTTTGGGGTTGCTTTTCCAATAAATGTTGGTTACATTTTTTTTATGTTATTTGTACCAGTAACTGGTTTATGGATGAGTGCTCTTGGAGTAGTTGGTCTGGCCCTGAACCTACGTGCCTATGACTTCGTTTCTCAGGAAATCCGTGCAGCGGTATTTAATATAAATCATATTTATATTAAATTTAATTATATAAATCTCATTCATATAATTAGTATTTGAATCATATTCAAATACCTCTCAAAATACTTTATATTATAATGTATCAAATACATTATATTGATTATATTACATATACTTAATTTAATTAATTATATCGTATATAATTAATTCCCTCAATTAACTTGAACATTTCATATTAATCCAAAATTAATTCTCGATTAAATCTCTGTTGAGCTACAGAGGGGACCTTATGGACTCGTAGATTGAAGTTCTAATGGTGCTTGGATAATTAATTAAACTCTTTAATTAAATTACCCAACTTCCATTAACCTATTAGTCACTCCATTACAACATACCGACAGCGGCACTCTTTGCACTACAGATAAATTTCTGTATTCATTGGGTATAACCAACAAACAGCGCAATGACCCTTCACAAATTGCTCATAAATACGGTTGGACCAAAAATACCGTTTTGCCCCTATGATTACATCTAACTCCTAAGTATCATTGATTCCTCTAATGAACAATAAGTCATAGTTGGACTATGATCAAGTCCCTCTCAGGCCAAGAGATGGTGAGGCCACATTGTTCAATTTATCTACTTACCCCCGACATTAGGAAAAAAGTGAATTTCGTCTTGTGTAGTTGTGTTCCTAGCTCCCCAATCAAAAGAATCCCCAAAATGATAGGTTTATTGAGTCAGCAATCTTGCCATCTCACCCATACAAATTAAAGGACCGCCTTCATGAGAAGGTGTTCACAACTCACTCAGGATTCAGGTCATGTCACCTATGGTCATCTTGGTGAAATTTAAGTTTCTACTATTAACAGCGTTATATAATGAGACTAACCATTTCGTGGTCCGGTCTTATACAAACTCTTTGTATAGGATACCCCCCCATCCCACATGTCTCCACATGAATAATCAAGATCTGATCATTTGTAGCACTTTACAACACTTGCAACATCTACAAAGTAGGTCGTATCCGTAATGTCACAAGAATGGGGTACCTAACCTTATCCATCTACTACAGACCGTTTCGGTTATTATTTAAACAAGATCCACCTGTATGTCTCTTCATACTTGTTTAAATTAAATAAAATAACCTAGGATCATAGTTTATTGGATTGAGTGTATGCTCATAAAATAACAATTAGTTTATACAATGTTTACAAACTACGAGAATCCAAGAGATTTAGGACACCAATCCCAACAATCTTCCACTTGTCCTAATGCTTATGGAGCCTAATGTACAATAGAAATAAAGTACAAAATACAATAAACTAGGGAATACATTATACCCCAATAACATCTCCCACTTGCCCTAGACAATATGTCGCATATCCCATAGACCCAGATTTCTAGATGACCCTCGAACACTTTAGCCATGAGAGACTTTGTAAATGGATCAGCAATGTTGTGCTTCAAAGTAATCTTCATGACAATTACGTCACCTCGATGCACAATCTTCCGAATCAAGTGATATTTCCGTTCAATGTGTTTGCCTCTTCGATGTCTCCTAGGTTCCTTAGAATTTTCCACCGCACCACTGCTATCATAATAAAATGTGATGGGCAAAGACATATTTGGAACAGTTTCCAAATTATTAAGGAACTTCTTAAGCCAAACAGCCTCTTTAGCAGCTTCACAAAGAGATACGTATTCGGCTTCCATAGTGGAGTTTACAATGCATCCTTGCTTGATGCTTCGCCAAACTATAGCTCCTTCATTTAGAGTAAACACTGACCCTGATATGGATTTCTGAGAATCCCGATCAGTCTACAAGTCAGAGTCCGTGTATCCTTTAAGGATCAAATCCTTATCTCCATACACAAGTATAAGTCCCTCGTTCTCCGAAGATACTTGAGGATTGTTTTAACCACTGTCCAGTGATTTAATCCTAGATTGGATTGATATTGATTGGCAATCTCTACTGCATAGCAAATGTCAGGTCTCGTACATAGCATTGCATACATAAGGTTACCAACAGGCGATAGGGAATTCGTCTCATTGCCTCAACCTCTTAAGGAGTCTTAGGACTCTGTTCCTTAAACAATGCAATTCCATACCTGAAAGGAAATAAACCCTTCTGGAATTATACATCGAATATCGGACAAGCATCTTGTCAATATACGATGCTTGAGACAAGGCTAACCTTTTGTTCTTACGATCCCTGATAATCTGGATCCCTCGAACAAATTGCGCTTTTCCCAAATCTTTTATTTGGAATTTGGTGGCCGGCCATTTCTTTACATCAGTCAGAAAACCTATGTCATTCTCAATGAGTAGGATATCATCCACATACAACACAAGGAAAGCTTCTGAGTTGTTGATGATTTTCTTATAAACACAAGGCTCATCAACATTTTGATCAAAGCTATAAGATTTGATCGCAGCATCAAATCTTATATTCCAAGATCGAGATGCTTGTTTCAGTCCATAAATGGATCGACTAAGCTTGTAAACCTTTTGCTCTTGATCTTGTTTAATGAATCCTTCTAGTTGTTTCATGTAGATGGTCTCTTCACGATTACCATTTAGAAAGGCAGTCATGACGTCCATTTTCCATATTTCCTAGTCGTAATATGTGACTATGGACAAAATAATTCTGATAGATTTTACCATGACAACAGGTGCGAAAGCTTCTTCATAGTCCACTCCCTCAACCTGGGTATAACCCTTTGCCACAAGTCTAGCTTTAAAGATCTGTACCTTTCCATCTACACCTCTTTTTCTCTTGTAGATCCATTTACAACCTATAGGTTTTACCCCATTAGGTTGATCTACAAGCTCACAGACAATAGTAAAGTATATGGACTCCATTTCTTGATTCATGGCTTTAATCCATTCATCCCTTTCAACATTTTCTATTGCTTATTTATAAGACAATGGATCCTTAATTCCATCATCAGCTATGATGTCTTAGGCTTCTATTAAACCCATGTAACGTACAGGTGGGTTCATAAACCTCCCACTACATCAAGGCAACCTCAACTCTTGAGATGGATGTGTATGACTACACGAACATATATCAACAACTCTTGTTAATGTATCAGCCACTTCAACAACCCTTGTTGAAGTCTCGGTAGATTCATTAGAAATTTCACTTAAAACAATTTTTCTCAGTGGCTTATGATCCTGCATGTGGTCTTCTTCTAAGAAGGTAGCGTTTTTCGACACAAACAATTTATTTTCAGTTGGATCAAAGAAGTATCCACCTCTCATTTCTTTGGGGTAGCCTACAAATAGGCATACTTTTGAGCGAAATTCCAACTTTTTGGGGTTTGCCATTAGCATATGGGCTGGACATCCCAAATTTTGAAGTAGCGTCAACTACCTTTACGACCTCTCCACAACTCAAAAGGTGTTTCAGAAATACTCTTTGAAGGAACGTTGTTCAAAATATAAACCGCAGTCTCTACTGCATATCACTAAAACGAGTCAGGAATTAAGCATAGCTCATCATCAACCAAACCATGTCCAATAGGGTTCTATTTCTCCTTTCCAATACACCATTTTGTTGAGGTGTACCAGGGGCTGAGAATTAGAACGTAATTCCATGTTCTATCATATAGTTTTGGAATTTTAAGTCCATATACTCTTCACCACGATCAAATCATAGTGTTTTTATCTTTTTACCTAACAAGTTTTCAACCTCAGTCTTGTACTCCTTGAATTTTTCAAGAGCTTCAGACTTATGTTGCATTAGGTATAGATACTTAATTCTATGAAAGAGATGAAATATTCATACCCTCCTCGTGCTCTTCAATTCATCGGACCACAAAGGTCATAATATATAAGCTCCAAGGTTTCTTTGGCTCTATAACCTTGTCTAGTGAAATGTCATTGTCATTTTGCCTTCAAGGCATAACTCACACACAGGTAAAGAGTTTTCTTCTAAACCATTTAGAAGTCCACTTTTTACAAGTTTCTAAATCCTATTGAGATTGATGTGACCTAACCTTAGATGCCAAAGATGGACATTTTCTTTAGGAGAAACTCTCAATCTTTTAACAGTTGTTGAAGTTTTCAATAATTCAGTATTTAGCAAGGCTTTGGTAACTAGCGACCTTAGTACATATAAGTTATTTTTCATTGAAGCAAATCCTAATTCCATTCCATTCTTAAAAATAAACACTTTATTTTTAGAAAAGGATAAGGAATACTTTTGTTCAATCGGATAAGAAACTTAAATTAAGTTCCTCTTGATTTGAGGTACTACATATACGTCATCCAATAACATATATCGTTTCTTGTCCAAAAATAACTTAAGCCTGCCTATCGCAACAGCTGAAACAGCCTCACCAATACCGACTTTAAAAGTCATCTCTCCAACTACCAATTGTCTTCAGTAATTAAATCCTTGAAGAGAACATACGTGACTAGTAGCTCCTAAATCAACTATCCAGGCAGAATCATCATACTCTATTAAACATGTCTCCAAGACAAATAAATCAGATTTATTTTCTTCGAAGTTCTTTCTTTTCTTGAGAGTAGTGGGACCAGCTCCACAACTCATATCATAAACTCCAAGTTTCATCTTTGAGGAAGATCTCGTTGATAAACTTTATTAGATTTAGCAACAATTGCTTTCTCTTTTTGTCCCTTGACATTCAATATGGACTAAAGTTTATCTAAGGAGCTAACATTACTGGTTGTATTGTCATCAACCCATTTTGTTTGAATTGTGAGAATTTTTGCTCAAACAATTCTTACATTGATTGCATGATTTCATGTGCAGTGACCATGCTCTTAAATCTTTTGACTAATGCATCAGGTATGCTTGCCAAAATGTAAACTCGAGCCTTAGAATTTTCCTTTGTCCACTTCTCGTATGCATCACGAACATTTCATGTTGCATTAGGGGTTGGGACTTGAGGACAATCCTCATTCCTCAATCATGACAGTGTTTAGGTTGTTAACCATGAAATAGGTTTTAAGTGATTCTTTCCACGTCATAAAATTAAATTCGGTGAAACTAAAAAAGGAAACTAACGGAAAATACTATTTGAAATTTTTGCTGAAAATAAACAAATTGATCTACATTAGATTTTAGCATAACTTTAAAACATCCAATCAGTTTAGCAAAATATAAATGAACCCCATTTAACATCTAATTTTGCAATGATGCTTCAGTTATTTAGGACAAAAACTACCGAAGGGTAGTCAGTTGTCCCTTCACTCTCTCAACCAATCATTACACCAGAATTACTCTTATTCCTATAATAATCAGTCATCATTTATTTGGTTAAGAAATCATTAGCTAGTTTAACAATTCTCGTAAGTGTGACCCTTCATTTTAAACCCTAGAGTTCCGCCCCAATGAGCCAACCGAAGGGAAAAACCAATTGGGGAAAAACTAAAGCGATCCTATCCATTTCTGGAGTTCACTTTATATTGACTTACTATACAAACCATCCAAAGGGGGACGTTCCCAGGGCGCCTCGAGGCCGTGCAAGAAGATCTCACGATGCAAACCAATGAAGAAGATCGCAAGACATGTTAACACACATCCCTCTCCCACTTACTATAATTACTCTCTCCATTCACCTTGATATTGACCCATGCAAACACCATCCGAAGGGCGACACTCCCAAGGCGCCTCAAGGCCAAGCATGAGTCTCACGGTGTGAACATTAAGGGAGAAACGTGAGTGGAAAAATTTGACGTATCATATACATCTTTTTCCTCTCAATGAGTATTTTAATAACCTAGGGTTTATTTTACTTAGGAAAAGTACGGCTATTTGTTTTTACTAAGTAATTGTTTAAGTTTGCCCAAAAATAACATTTACTTTGGATAGTTAGACAATTTTGATTAATGTTCATTAAGCACTTTAACAAATCTTAATCAACAATTGCATGCTTGTAGCAAATCTATCTAATTCACCTTTCTAGGTCAGTTCCCAGATAGGTGTGTTCCATTTTCGTCAACTTAAATACCCCAGCCTAGACAGAACCAGCCTTATACAAAAGGTCCCTTATAGATACGTTTGCTACAAATTTAATATTTTATTAAAACCAATTTAATCCTATTAAATTGATTAAAAAGATTAATCTAATTTCTAATCTCATTAGAAATTTGTGATCTTAGGTCTATATGAATGATATTTTAAAACTATTTTAGAAAACGATTTTACCTAGGTTTGCATGTAATTTTAAATTATTGATTTTAATTTCTAATTTCATTTAGTTATAACTATTATAAACAAAAAAAATGAAACAAATTAAAACCAAACATTGCATCGAAGGACATACTTTATAAAATTATAACGTTTATAAAATTATCTATAGTACTGTCATGCATCATGCAATTCCCATTTCATTTCTATATATATATAACACTTATATACTAAAGTAATGACATAAATAATATAAACTGCATCCATACATCCAAACTATATATTTTTACTATTATAATATAAATGATGCATGAGCATGCATAAAATTAAATCATGTAATCATATATTATAACATTTATAATATAAATGATGCATGAACAATGTATAACCTATGGTGGAGTTTTACTATATGACATACTTTATGATATATGTAAAAAAAATTAAATCATACATCATATGCATAATTTAAACAACAATTATGGATCGAGATTAGACTCTTAAAACCATTAATTAAATTAATATAACCTTTATATTAATTTAATTAATTAAAAACTACCTATTACATTAATAAGAGGCTAAACCAGTTCGAAACAGGTGAATCGGGTCTTGAACTGCTCAACCTGAACTACCTAGCAATAAACTCTCAGGAGCAAATGACCAAAGCCAACGCCCAACACGTAGTGCCATCGCCTAGCAATGATCGCCCAATGCTATCACATAGCATCGATCGCCTAGTGTTATCGTATAGCAACGATCTCTTAGTGCTATCACATAGTAATGACGCATTGTGTTATCGCATAGCAACGATCTCTTTGTGTTATCGTGTAGCAACGATCGCCTAGTGCCACGCCTAACGATCACCTAACAATCACCTAATATACATTCAAGCGATCGACCAGCAACAAGATCTTCCTCCTAGTAGCGTTGCTTTCTTTTTCTTCCGAAAGACACTAGGAATAGCACAAGCAACTCAAAACTTCAAATTTACAGACTCAATAACATTTAACGCCCAAAACAAAGGGCCTTTTACAAATCGAATTTGTAAAAGAAAGCTGTAAAACTAATAACCCAATCCCGAAACCATCCAAATTGCAAACCACATTCCATAGAACATTCATCATATGAAATAAAATATAGAATTCACCCACCATTATTCTACAATTAAATTCTGGAAGAAGAAAAAAGGATTGCAAGTTGGGTATGATACCAATTGAAAGGAAACCAATGACGGTTTTTGTGCGGAAGCAAGGATCGATCCCAATTTTCACAAAATTCAGAAATTATAAAATAACAAGAAGAAGATTATGTATTAATAAATCTAAATTTACAGCATGTATTTGTATAAGAAATACGGAAGAAATCGCTTACCCTTGAACCCAATTTCTTCACTTTTCCTTCGATCTAGATCACGGTCTCTTCTCCGATCAGAACACCATCACAAATGAACCTTATGTATTCTCTAGGGTTGAGAATTAGCAGGAGTTGTGGGCTCTGCCCTAAATTTGGAAGAGGAATGAGAAGAACCTTTCTTCTCTATCAAGTTTTTTGGAGAGAAACTAAGAGAGTTTTTCAATTCCTCAAAATGGGGAAGAAGACGAATAAACTCCCAACCCACAGACTATACATTTTTCGTGAGAAGAATTAGGGGGAGTGAGTTAATTAAATAAATATAAAATTACTTAATAAAATTATATATATATATATAAATAATAGTTATATCAAATACAACATATAAGCTATAGTTTTATTATCTCTCAACAATGCATGATATTTAATATAAATCATATTTATATTAAATTTAATTATATGAATCGCATTCATATAATTAGTATTTGAATCATATTCAAATTCCTCTCAAAATACTTTATATTATAATGTATCAAATACATTATATTAATTATATCACATATAATTAATTCTCTCAATTAATTTGAACACTTCATATTAATCTAAAATTAATTCTCAGTTAAATCCCTGTTGAGCTACATAGGGGACCTTATAGACTGGAGATTGAAGCTCCAGTGGTGCTTGGATAATTAATTAAACTCTTTAATTAAATTACCAAACTTCCATTAACTATTGATCACTTCACTAAAGACCGACAGCTGCACTCTTCACACTACAGATATATTTTGGTGTCCATTGGATATAACCAATCAACAGTGTGATGACCCTTCACAAATTGCTCATAAGTACAGTTGGGTCAAAAATGCAGTTTTGCCCCTATAATTATATCTAACTCCTGAAGTACCACTGATTCCTCTAATGAACAATAAGTCATAGTCCAACTATGACCAAGTCCCTCTCTGGCCAAGAAAGGGTGTGATCATATTGTTCAAGCCTTGAAATCAGCCTTTAAGGGAGCAATTTATCTACTTACCCCGACATTGGGGAAGGAGTTTCGTCTTGTGTAGCTATGTTCACAGTTCGCCAATCAGACGAATCCCTAAATGATAGGCTTATTGAGTTGGCAATCTAGCCACTCTCACCCATATAAATCAAATGACCACCTTCTTGAGCAGGACTTCACACACACTCAGAATTCAGGTTATGTCACCTATGGTCATCCTGGTGAAATGTAAGGCTCTATATTAACGACGTTATATAATAAGAATAATCATTTCATGGTCTAGTCTTATACAAACTCTTTGTATAGGATACCCCTACTCACATGTCTCCACATGAATGATTAGGATCGGATCATTTGTAGCACTTTACAGTACTTGTAACATGTACAAAGAAAGTCGTATCCATAGTGTCACCAGGATAAAGTACCCAACCTTATCCATCTACTACAGACCATTTAGGTTATTATTTAAACATGATCCACCTGTATGTCTCTACATACTTGTTTAAATTAAACAAAATAACCTAGGATCTTAGTTTATCGGATTGAGTGTATGCTCATAAAATAACAATTATTTTATTGATAAAAATTTGTTTATACGATGTTTACAAACTACGAGAATACAAGAGATTTAGGACAGCAATCCCAACAGTTAAAGTGTTTAACGATTATTAATAAAAAAAAAATTGTTTAACTATCCTAAGTGTTACTTTTGGGAAAACTTAAACAATCACTTACTAAAAATAATTAGCCATATTTTTTCTAAATAAAATAAACTCTAGGTTATTAAAATACTTAATGGGAGAAAAAAAGATGTATATGATATGTCAATTTCCCACTCACGTTTCTCCTTTAATATTCACACCGTGAGACTCATGCTTGACCTTAAGGCGCCCTGGGAGCGTCCCCCTTTGGTTGGTGTTTGCATGGGCTAATATCAAGGTAAATGGAGAGAGTATTTATAGTAAGTGTGAGAGGGATGTATGTCAACATGTCTTACAGTCTCCTTCGTTGATTTGCAACATGAGATCTTCTTGCACGACCTCGAGGTGCCCTGGGAGCATCCTCTTTCAGATGGTTTGTGCAGTAGGTCAATATCAAGGCGAACTCCAGAAATAGATAGGATCATATTAGTTTTTACCCCAATCGGTTTTTCCCTTTGGTTGGCTCAATGGATCGGAACTCTAGGATCTAAAATTAAGGGTCACACTTACATGAAATTGTTAAGCTAGTTAATTATTTCTTGACAAAGTAAATGATGACTGATTATTATAGAAATAAGAGTTATTCTGGTGGAATAATTGGTTGAGAGTCTCTCAATTCAGTGAAGGGGACAACTGTCTACCCTTCTATTTCTTTTGTCCTAAATCACTGAAGCATCATTGCAAAATTAAATGTTAAATAGGGTTCATTTAGTTTTTACAAATTGATTGGATATTTTTTTTTTCAGATTTATGCTAAAATCTAATGTAGATTAATTTTTTTTTTTTCAGCAAAAAGTGTCAAACTGTAATTTTTCATTTGTTGCCTCTCATAATTTGACAATTTTTAATTATTCAACGTGGAAAGATTCAATTAAAACCTTTTTCATGGTTAACGACCTCAACATTGTCATGATTGTGGGTTGTCCTCAAGTCTCAACCCCTGATGCAACACAAAAGGTTCATGATGCATACGAGATGTGGACAAAGAGTAATACTAAGTCCCAAGTTCACAATTTGGCAAGCATATCTAATGCATTAGTCAAAAGATTTGAGAGCATGGTCACTGCACAACAGATCATGCAAACAATGCAAGAATTGTTTGAGTGAAAGTTCTCACAATTCAAAAAAAATGGGATTGATGACAATGAAACCAGTAATGTCAGCTCCCTAAATAAACTCCAGTCCATATTGAATCTCAAGGGACAAATAGAAAAAGCAATTGTTGCTAAATCTAGTGAAGTTAATCAACGGGTATAGTCCTCTGGGATGAAACTTGGAGTTTATGGTATGAGTTATGGAGCTGATGTAAAATCCGAACCCTAATTACTTCAAGTAAGAGTAAGTAATGTGATGTCTTCTAATGAGCTAAATGAAGCCATGTCTTAGGAAGGGTAGAAGATGTAAGTAAGAAGAAATAGGCTCTTGGATAGTTAAGTGTAAAAGTAGGACAAAACTCGGCTAAGGAAGGTCATCCTTGATGATGGAATGCATAATAAGCATATGAATGAGACCATGACATCTAATGAGGTATGGTGCTAAAGTAATATTGTGAGTGAAGTTAGCAAAAGGAAATTTGCTAAATCCTAGCCCTTCATCACCAATAGTGGATTTTAGGCGGTAAAATAAGCAAGAAGGTCGAGTTAATTGAGTCGGTTTGGACAAACTACTTAGGCTATTTGTGTAATTCCAGTGGAATTCAAAAGCTCTGTGAAAACTCGCCGGAATAAGGCCGGAGGGGCAAAATAAAAACGAAGGGTTCGTTTCTCGAGTGAATCTAGGCCATCAGTGAAGAATTGAGCTCCAAGATGAATTACGAATCGTTTTGAGCTAAAAATTTGAGGAAATGTTGTTAACTCAGTTATAAACAACCTTGTAGAATGAAAATTTTTAAGATGAGGCCTGGAAATCGAGTTATATAATTTTGAAGTTTGAACTGAAAATTGTTAAACAAGCAGGCAGCTGCTTGAATTGGGACCAATGATAAAGTTTTGAATCTCCAGATTAAACGACGAGAAATTTTGAGCTGAAATTTTAAGGTAATGTTTCTAACTTAATTCTAAACATGTTTGTAGAAGAAATTTTCTTCAAAAGAGGGCTAGATTTTGAGTTATGAATTTTTGAAATTGTAATAGAAAAGTTGTGCATAAGCAGACAGCTACTTGGGAAGAACAAGCAAACAGCTAATATGGAGAAAGAGGATCTCGTTAATGAAGGAAATCTCGCTAATTTTATGCTGAGGATCTCGCTAATTTTGTGATGAGGATCTCGCTCTAGAAGAGAATCTCGCTAGAAATTGGGTTGAATCTCGTTGGTAAGATTAGTATTGCTAGGATGACAGTTTGCCAGGAAAAGCTTGATCTCGCTCATGAGGATCTCACTAATCTCGCTCATGAGGAGGATCTCGCTAGTAAAGCTATCTTTGTTGATGAAAGTTCCTTTAGTAAATGAACTATTTGAGGTATTTTGCTAAGAATTCTGAGTAATTTAACCGGGAATTATGTCCTTTCAGGCCAAGAAAAGCTAGGAGAGGCGTATAACCCGTTAAGAGGCCAACGAACTGTGAGTGACTATGTGATGACTTACTGTTTTAATGATTAGAAACTGTGATTTCTTGAAGATATTTCCCATGCTAAGTGTTTAAATGGATTGTCAAGCAACATATTTGTGAAACTGTTTCTAATGTTAAGTAAAGCATGTTTTTCATGGAATTGACATGATTTAGATATGTTATCTTGTCCAAATACTATCAGTATGTTTAAGTAACTCTATTTTTATGGTGAACCAGTATGATGGATGAACTAGTATGATGATTTGAGCACTAAACCTTAGTGTTCAACTAAATGTTTATGACGGATACTGAAGGACAATGAGAAGGTATCCTGTCAACTAAATGTTTATGACTAGTTATATGACGGATACTGAAGGACAATGAGAAGGTATCCTGTCAACTAAATGTTTATGACTAGTTATATGACAGATACTGAAGGACAATGAGAAGGTATCCTTTCAACTAAATGGTTATGACTAGTTATATGACGGATACTGAAGGACAATGAGAAGGTATCCTAGTCAAGTACCTAAGGTATGACGGTACTCAATTATAACCACGTGCACGTAGGTAATACGACGTTGAGGGATTGAGCAAAAGGGTTCTCCTCGACCAAGGTTGACATTGAGGGTTAGATCTAATAGTTCACTCTCAACTAAGGATAAGGGCAGTCATATCTTCTCCTAGGCTAGAAGGATAGTTTGGAATTGCTAATGCTTATGAATGTTTATCAACGCATGATGTTCTAATGTATGAGTTTTCCAAGTATGTATTCCATATCTAACGCATGCTAATAGTTTTTACAAGCTAGTTCAACATGATTTAAGTCAACTTATTTTACAAAATATGAAGCATGCGTTAGGGTTAAAGCTAAGGTTGAATGAAGCTTGATGTACTATGTTTTAAATACCTAAGATTGTCAAAGTACATGCGTTGGTATTCCTAAACATAATGAGAAGGGATACTGAAGGTAAGGAAGGTATCTTAAAGAGTTTTCTATGCTATATTCGAGAAATTGAGAGCTTAAGTGAGCCGGATACTGAAGGTAAGGAAGGTATTTGAATAAATGTACCTAAGGTATTGACGGTACATAGAAAACTCCATGTGTCGTAGATAGTTCCGAATGAAAGGCCGAGGTATGGGTCTCCTAGGCTATATACTAGCAAAGGGAGGCCTAAGTATGGGTCTCTTGGCCGGTAACAGAAGTTGGGAGCTAGAGCGATGTATGCTCGTTCTCAACTAAGGAATAATGATGTTTAATGGTATTTTAAAGGTTATATATACATTTTTGCTTGGTATACTTTAGTTTCAGTATTATGGTTTCAAGCTTCCAGTTTTGAGCATGAGATTTATATTTTTATTAAGTCGCTCACTGGGCTTCTAGCTCACGTTTTCAAATGTTTTCTTTCAAGTAGCGGTTAGTTCCCAAAAGACTATTCTGTTGCTGCTTTGCCACTCAAAGAAACAGGTTGAAGAAAGTGTAACTAAAGACCTATGTTAGTTAGTACACATGTGTCTGTCTAGTGATTAGTATACTAGATGGGGCTCACTAAGTTGTAATATTCATGTATGAACAATGTTGCGAAACCCTGTAATGTAAATGTGTTAAGTTCCAAGTTAATATGTTGGTATATTGATGATATGTATGTATTCAGGGTTTGAGTAAAGGTTAATAGGATAGTTAGGCGGTAAGCGCTAGCAAAGGGATTGGTAACTGCTGCAGTCACCATTCTATCCAGGTTTAGAGGGTAATCTGGGGTGGGATGTGACAACTGATCTCACTTCTCTCCAGAAGAAAAAGAACTCTAAATAAAATAAATCTGATTTATTTGTCTTGGAGACGTGCTAGGTAGATAATGATGATTCTGCCTAGATAGTTGATTCAGAAGCTACTAATCACGTATGTTCTTCTCATCAAGAATTTAATTCTTGGAGAGATGACTCTTAAAGTCGGAACTGGTGAGGCCGTCAGCTATTGCGATAGGCAGGCTTAAGTTATTTTTGGACAAGAAACGATATATGTTATTGGATGACGTTTATGTCGTGCCTCAAATCAAGAGGAACTTAATTTAAGTTTCTTATCTAATTGAACAAAAGTATTCCTTATCCTTCTCTAAAAATAAAGTGTTTACTTTTAAGAATGAAATGGAATTAGGCTTTGGTTCAATAAAAAAAATAACTTATATGTACTAAGGTCGTTATTTACCAAAGTCGTGCTAAATATTGAAATGTTCAAAATTGCAACAACTGTTAAAAGATCGAGAGTTTCTTCTAAAGAAAATGTCCATCTTTGGTATCTAAGATTAGGTCACATCAATCTCAATAGGATTGAGAAACTAGTAAAAAGTGGACTTCTAAATGGTTTAGAAGAAAACTCTTTACCTGTATGTGAGTCATGCCTTGAAGGCAAAATGACGAAACCTTGGAGCTTATACATTCAGACCTCTGTAGTCCGATGAATGTAAGAGCACGATGAGTGTATGAATATTTCATCTCATTTATAGATTATTATTCTAGATATGAGTATCTATACCTAATGCAAAATAAGTCTGAAGCACTTGAAAGTTCAAAGAGTAAAGACTAAGGTTGAAAACTTGTTAGGTAAAAAGATAAAAATACTACGATCTGATTGTGGTAGAGAGTATATGAACTTACGATTCTAAAACTATATGATAGAACATGGAATTACGTCCCAACTCTCAGCCTCTAGTACACCTCAACATAATGGTATATCGGAAAGGAGAAACAGAACCCTGTTGGACATGGTTCGATCGATGATGAGTTATGTTCCTGACTCGTTTTAGGAATATGCAGTAGAGACTGCAGTTTATATTTTGAACAACATTCTCTTAAATAGTGTTTTTGAAACATATTTTGAGTTATAGAGAGATCATAAAGGTAGTTTACGCCACTTCAAAATTTGGGGATGTCTAGCCCATGTGCTAATGACAAATCCCAACATGTTAGTTCAAAAGTATGCTTATTTATAGGCTACCCCAAGGAAACAAGAGGTGGGTACTTCTTTGATCCAAGTGAGAATAAAGTGTTTGTGTTGACAAACGCTACCCTCTTGAAAGAAGACCACATGTGGGATCATAAGCCACGAAGCAAAAATATTCTAATGAATCTACTGCGACTTCAACAAGGGTTGTTGAAGTGGTTGATACATCAACAAGAGTTGTTGATGTATGTTCATCTAATCATACACATTCATCTTAAGAGTTGAGATTGTCTCGACATAGTGGGAGGGTTATGAACCCACTTGTACATTACATGGGTTTAATAGAAGCCCAAGACATCATAGCTGATGATCAAGTTAAGGATCCATTATCTTATAACAAGCAATGGAAGATGTTGACAAGGATGAATAGATTAAAGCCATGAATCAAGAAATAGAGTCCATGTACTTCAATTCTGTCTGGGAGTTTGTAGATCAACCTGATGTGATAAAACCAATAGTTTATAAATGGATCTACAAGAGAAAAAGAGGTGTATATAGAAAGGTACAAACCTTTAAAGCTAGATTTGTGACAAAGGGTTATACCCAGGTTGAGGGAGCGGACTATGAAAAAACTTTCTCACCTATTGTCATGTTAAAGTCTATCAAAATTCTCTTGTCCATAGCCACATATTATGACTATGAAATATGGTAAATGGACGTCAAGATTTCCTTTTTGAATGGTAATCTTGAAAAGCCCATCTACATAAAACAACCAGAATGATTCATTGTACAAGATCAAGAGCAAAAGGTCTGCAAGCTTAATTGATCCATTTATGAACTGAAACAAGTATCTCGATCTTAGAATATAAGATTTGATGTTGTGATCAAATCTTATGGCTTTGATTAGAAGATTTATGAGCCCTGTGTTTACAAGAAAATCATCAACAGTTCAGTAACTCTCCTCGTGCTGTATGTGAATGATATCCTACTCATTGGGATTATATAGGTTTTTTAACTGATGTAAAGAAATGGTTAGTCGTGCAATTTCAAATGAAATATTTGGGAGAGGCGCACTTTATTTTAGGGATCCAGATCATCAGAGATCGTAAGAACAAAAGGTTGGTCTTGTCTCAGGCATCATATATTGACAAGATGCTTGTCAGATATTCGATGTACAATTCTAAGAAGGGTTTATTACCTTTTAGGCTTGGAATTGTATTGTCTAAGGAACAGTGTCCTAAGACCCCTTAAGAGGTTGAGGAAATGAGGCGAATTCCCTACGCATTGGTTATTGGTAGCCTTCTGTATGCAATGTTGTCTACCAGACCTGACATTTGCTATGCAGTAGGGATTATCAGTCGATATCAATCCAATCCAGGATTAGATCACTGGACTGCGATCAAAATAATCCTCAAGTATCTTCGGAGAATGAGGGACTATATGCTTGTGTATAGAGGTAAGGATTTAATCCTTATAGGATACACGGACTCTGACTTTTCAACGGATTGGGATTCTCATAAATCCACATCAGGGTCAATGTTTACTCTGAATGGAGGAGCTATAGTTTGGCAAAGCATTAAGCAATGATGCATCGTAGACTCCACTATGAAAGTCGAATACATAGCTACGTGTGAAGTTGCTTAAAGAGGTTGTTTGGCTTAAGAAGTTCCTGTTGGGATTGGTGACTTCATTCTCCCAGAGTCTCGTAGTTTGTAAACATTGTACACATTGTTATGAATAAAATTTGAGTTCTTTTATTTTGCATTTACTCGTGTCCAGTAAACAAAGATCCATGGTTATTGTAAGTAAACTTAAGCATGTATATGAGATATACAAGTGGATCATGACTTAAGTGATAACCTAAAAAGGTCTATAGTATAAGGATGAAGGAGGGATACCTTATCCTGGTGACACTACGGATACGGCCTGCTTTGTAAAGGTTCACAAGTGTTGTGAACTACTACAGATGGCCTGATCTTGACCATTCATGTGGAGACATGCGAGCGGGGGTGTCCTATACAAAGAGTTTGTATAAGACCGAACCACGAGATGACTAGTCTCTTTATATAATGTCATTAATACTTGAGACTTACATCTCACCTAAACAACCATAGGTGACATGACCTTAATCCTGAGTGTTTTGGGAACTCCTGCCTTTGAGGGTGGTCATTTGATTAGTATGGGTGAGAGTGGCTAGATTGCCAACTCAACTAGCCTACCTTTTGAAGGATTTATCTGATTAGGGAGCTGGGAACTCAGTTACACAAGATGGAATTCACTCCTTCCCCTAAGCAGGGGTAAGTAGATAGATTGCTCCCTTTAGGGTTGATTCCGGGTCTTGAACATAGTGGCCACAGTCTCTCTTTGGAAGAGATGACTCAGTCATAGTAGGACTATGACTTATGTTCATTAGAGGAATCAGTGGTACTTAAGGAGTTAGATGTAACTATAAGGGCAAAATGGTAAATTGGCCCATTTGTACTTACGAGCGATCTGTAAAGGGTTATCACATTGTTGATTTGTTGATATGGACACAGAAATATATTTGTAGTACAGAGAGTGCAGTTGTCGGTCTTTAATGAAGTACCCAGCAGTTAACGGATGGTGGATCCCATGATTAAAGAGTTTAGTCAGTTATTCACGTACCGTTGGAGCTTCAAGCTACAGGTCCATAAGGTCCCCTTGGTAGCTCAATAGATTCAAGTTGACAATCAGTTCTTGGGGTTGATTTGAAATGTTCAAATTGACAAGAGGAAATTCAATTATATAAGATATAATAGGTGTAGTGTATGTGATACATCAAGTAGAGGATTAATGTAAATATGATTTATTTAATAGAAAAAGAACTATGGTTTGTATGTTTCATGAGATGAAATATTAAAACTATAGGTTATAAATATAATATGGTAAGTTGATTGTCATATTTATTTATAATAATATTAATTATATGATAATTATCTCTTATTCTCTAATAACCAATTGAGTGGGAGGTTATTGGTGGTTTTGTGGTAACTGTGAGATAAAAGGAAAAATGTTTTCCTAAAATTAAAAGTTACTTGATTAGGAAATTTTCTCATAGACAAGGCTATCAAGTGAAGTTGTTTCACTAAGTAATAGCTTTATAGAGACTAGACGATTGTGGAGTTTGACTACACGATAGTTCACCAGTTGATCGTAGCTAAACGATCGCGTGGCATTTTTTATACAATAGGCTGTCATTTACTACACGATCGAGCATTCGTCTATATGATAGACAGCTTCCTATCTCCCACTTGCTCGATCGTTGTCCTCCTGTCTTTTCCTCAAGCCAAGTTCATACATGATCACCTGGTATGCGATACTTTGTGTTTGCTCGGTGATCGTTGAGACGATTATGCTTCACCGCATCGTTGTCGTTTAGTCGATTGCTTAATGCTTGCGTTGATTGTTGCGCGCTGCACGATCGCGTACCTCATGCTTCATCGCATAGTCAAAGGTACACGATCGTTGCTAAACGATCATTTATCTCAGGAAGCGTTGGTAAACCATTGAGTAAAGCATTTACTCTTTCATGTAGGCGATGACAAGGAGTTTGGTAAACGATCAAAGGAGACGCGTTACTTTTCCCGAACGGTTCAAGACCCAATTCGCTTGTTTGAACCGGAGACTCTTTGCTATTTGTAATAGTTAACTTTGGTTTTGAGAATTTGAAGTTAATTATCCCGGTTCATTAACTTTTATTTAATATACATGAGATGTATGTTGGTTTATATGCCATAGCGTATGACATATAGATTTGAAACCCACCTTAGGTTATGCAATTATTCATGCATCATGTATTATAAGTGTTATAATATGACATGATGAAATTACAAGAGAGCATGTGTATGCATCATGAAATATAAGAGTTATATTTATGCATGCAATAAGCATTTTCATGCATCATCTTTATATTATAAGAATTATATAGTATAAGGGTGAATGGAAGCATGTGTGCTTGGTTCATTGCTTGGATAAGTGTTATATAAAAGTAGCAATGAATGAACAATGTATAGAGCATGACACTTAGGCTAATTTGTAAATGTTATGAATGCCTTGTATGTGTTTGCTTCGCGTTGTGGATGGTTTTGGTTGTTTCTGTTATAAGCGTTATAATGGAAATTAGAACTAAAACCGATAAGAAATAGTCGCATGCGGATTTAGGGTGACTCATGTTTTAAAAGGGTTTTAAAATTGGATTGAGATAGACTTAAGTTCAAGGTTCTAATGAAATTAGATACCTTAGTTTAATCTTTTTAAATCAGTTAATAGGATTAAATTGATTGGCATAAAAGATTAAAATTGTATTAAATCTATCTATAAGAGACCTTTTGTCTAAGGCGGGTTTTGTCTAGGTTGAGGTACTTAAGCTGACGAAAACGGAATAGCCCTACCTAGGAACCTACTTGGAAAGGTGAATTAGACAGATTTTCTACAAGCATGCGACAGTTGATCAAAGACTCCATTAAAGAGTTTAATGGGTGATGATCAAAAGTTGTTCAACTTTCCAAGGTAAAAGTTACTCTTGGGCAAACCTAAAAAGTCACTTAGTTAAAATCCTTAGTCGTATTTTTTCTAAGTAAACTAAACCCTAGGTTATAACATACTCAGTGGGAGGAAGAGATATATATGATATGTCAATGATTCCACTCACGTTTCTCCCTGAATGTTCACGTCGTGAGATTCATGCTTGGCATCGTGGTGCCCTGGGAGCATCCCCCTTCGGATGGTGTTTCCATGAGTTAATGTCAAGGTGGATGGAAAGAGTATTTATAGTAAGTGGGTGAAAGGTGTGTGTCAACACGTCCTGCAGTCTCCTTCATTGGTTCACACCGTGAGATCATTCTTGCATTCCCTCGTGGCGCCCTAGGAGTGTCCCCCTTCGGATGGGTTTTGTGCAGTTGGTCAATATCAAGGTGAACTCCAGAAATGGATAGGGTCACTTTAGTTTTTGCCCCAATCGGATTTTTTCCCTTTGGATTGGCTGCTTGGGGCAGAACTCTAGGGCCTAAAATGACGAGTCACAATTATGGGAAATTGTTGAACAAGTTAATGATTTCTTGACCAAATCAATGATGGCTAGTCGTTATAGGAATGAGAGTTGTTCTGGTATTAATGACTGGTTGAGAATGTAGATTCAAATGAGGGATGAATTGACCACCCTTCGGCGGTTTTTGTCCTAAACCTTTGAAGCGTCATTATGAAACTAGATGTTACACGAGGTTCATTTGAGTTTTGCTAAACCGTATTGGATGTTGTATGTTTTTTCAATGAGTATTTTCTTAAAACCTAACGTAGGTCAATGTGTTTGTTTTTTCAGCAACATGTTTGATTTTTCGTTAAATGCCTCTAGTTTGACCGATTTCATATAGTGGAAAGAGTCCGTTAAAACATATTTCGTGGTAAACGACCTCGAGTTTTTCATGGTTGAGAAATGTCCTCAAGTCCCTACCCTTGATGCACCACGAAGTGTTCGTAATGTATATGAGGTGTGGATGAAGGCTAACTTGTTGGCCCGAATTCACATATTCATATCGAAAGGAACTTAATCTCGGTTTCTTGTCTCAACAAGGCTATACCGTCTTCTTTTCTGAGAGTAAAGTATTTATTTTCAAGAATGGTATGGAGATTAGTTTTGGTTCAATGGAAAATAACTTATATGTACTAAGGTCGTTAGTCACAAAAGCATTGCTTAATATTAAAATGTTCGGTACGGCGACAACAGCTAAAAGACCAAAAATTTCTCCTAAGGAAAAAATCCATCTTTGGCATCTAAGATTAGGTCACATTAACCTCAATAAGATTGAGCAATTGGTGAAATGTGGATTTCTAAAGAGTTTAGAAGAAAACTTCTTGTTGGTGTGTGAATCATGCCTTGAAGGCAAGATGACCAAACAACCTTTTACTGGAAAAGGTTACAGAGCCGAGGAAACTTTGAAGTTTATACATTCTAACCTCTGTGGTCTGATGAGTGTGAGGTCTCGAGGTAGGTAAGAATATTTAATCTCTTTCATAGATGATTATTCAAGGTACGGATATTTATACCTAATGCAACGTAAGTCTGAAGTCCTTGACAAGTTCAAAGAGTATAAGGCTGAAGTTGAAAAATTGTTAGATAAGAAGATAAAAACACTACGATCTAATCGTGGTGGAGAGTATATAGACCTCGAATTCCAAAACTATATGATAGAACATGGAATTACATCCCAACTCTCGACCCCAGGTACACCTCAGTAGAATGGTGTATCAGAAAGGAGAAAGAGAACCATGTTCGACATGGTTCGGTCTATGATGAGTTATGCTCATCTTCCAAACTCATTTTGGGATTTTGCAGTGGAGACTGCATGTTATATTCTAAACAACGTTCCCTCGAAAAGTGTTTCTGAAACACTTTTTGAGTTGTGGAGAGGTCGTAAAGGTAGTTTACGCCATTTCAGAATTTGGGGATGTCCAACCCACATGCTTGTGACTAACTCGAAGAAGTTGGAACAGCGTTCGAAAGTTTGCCTCTTTGTAGGCATGCTTGTGACTAACTCGAAGAAGTTGGAACAGCGTTCGAAAGTTTGCCTCTTTGTAGGCTACCCCAAGGAAACGAGGGGTGGATACTTCTATGATTCAAGTGAGAACAAAGTGTTTGTGTTGACAAACGTTGTCTTCTTGGAAGAAGACCACATCAGGGATAATAAACCACAAAGTAAGCTTATTTTACATGAAATTTCTAGTGAGACTATTGAGGGTTCGACAAGAGTTGTTGAACAGACTGACATATCTGAAGGATCTCATATCTAAAAGTTCCATGAGCACGTTCGGATCGCTCCGATCTCATAGTGACCGAAATACATAAATATACATTCAACACATACAGTTGTGCAAACAAATACTAATTATCGGCATGCTTTGAACAACAAAATAATAAGGGAAAGAGTTCCATACTAGTTGAAGACGATCTTCACACTTCGGAACTCCAAAGCAGCGAAAAACCTCCACGCGATCTACCAACACTCAGCAGCAGCGTCAACAACAGCAGCACGAACAACGCACGAACACGAACGCCACGGAGACGACACCACCACTAAAGAGCCCCGGGTATTCTCAGAGTGAAAACCCAAAGGGTGGGCTTTGGTGAATTTGATAGAGGAAGGAGGAACACAACTCATGTAGGCGATAAGTAAGTAGGAGGGAAGAAAACGCTATCGCATAGTAGAAATGCTTATCGTTTAGGAGGAGCTACACAATCGTGTAGGATTTACTAAATGATCATTTAAGAAAAGGTACACGATCATTTAGTAAAATCGGCACACTATACGATCATTTAGAGAAGCTATCCGATCGTGTAGGCGACAATGTGCAATCGTTTAGTGCGAGGTGGACAATCGTTTAGGCGGAGAAGAGTTATTGTATAGTCTCTCGATTTTCTTAAGCGATCGTTCTCTATTCTCCAGCACGCGCTATCACGAATTCTCTTCGAGCGATCTGACGACCGACCATCAAAATGAAAACCTTTTTCATTTTAATTTATCGGTTACATTAACCGATGCTCCCCACTAACCCACGTCCGAACGTGAAATTTGGATTAATTATCATATAATTAATCAACTAATTAATTAATTAATATAATCATATTATATTTTTATCCTATAGTTTGATATCACATATCTACTATACTATTTTCTCCTCTACTTGATATAAATCATATTTATATCTAACTTCCTCCAAAATAATGTATCTAATACATTTAGCCAATTATATCATATATAATTAACCAGTCCAATTATATCATATATAATTGAACTTCCTCTTGCCAATTTGAACATTTCAAATTAACCCAAATACTGGTTCTCGACTTTATCCAAGCTACCCGGGGACCTAATGGACCTGTGGCTCGAAGCTCCAACAGTACATGAATAGCTTACTAAACTCTTTAGCCCCGAGATCCACCATCCATTAACTGTCAGGCATTCCACTAAAGACCAACAGCTGAACTATTCTTACCATAGATATATTTTTGTGTCCATCGGATATAACCAATCATGAGTACGATGACCCTTCACAGATGCTCGTAAGTACAGCTGAGCCAAATTACCGTTTTTCCCCTGTAGTTACATCTCACTCCTTAAGTTCCACTGATTCCTCTAATGAACAATACAACATAGTCCAACTATGTATGAACATCTCTCGGGCCAAGAGAAGGTGTATGGCGCCACATCGTTCAAGCCCCGGAATCAGCCCTTAAGGGAGCCATCTATCTACTTACCCCTGCCTCGGGGAAGGAGTGAATTCCATCTTGTGTAGCTGAGTTCCCAACTCCCAAATCAGAAGAATCCCCAAAATGGTAAGTTTGAATCAACGAACTAGCCACTCGCACCCATACAAATCAAATGACCGTCCTCAATGGCAGGAGTTCCCAATTCACTCAAGATTGAGGTCATGTTACCTATGGTCATCCTAGTGAAGTGAAGTCTCTGTCATGAACGATGTTATATAACGAGATGTTAACACTTCGTGGTCAGTTCTTATACAAACTCTTTGTATAGGACGCCCCCACTCGCATGTCCCCAACACGAATTATCAGGATCAGACAATTTGTGACAAGTCACAACACTTGTGACCATTCCATAAAGCGGGTCGCATCTGTAGCGTTACCAGGATAAGGTTTCCCTCCTATATCCATATACTACAGACCATTTTGGTTATCACTCAAGACATGATCCACTTGTATGTCACCACATATATGCTTGAGTCACATACAGACAGGGATTTTATGTTTATTGGTTTTTGGTAAAGCAAATAAAACAAGCAACTAAGCAAAATACAAGATGTGAAGTAAATATCATATATTAACAACAAAAATGTTCGTACAAACTGTTTACAAACTACAAGACATGAGACTTTAGGGCATTAACCCAACAAGATCAATTAGAGTTGTTGAGGTCGGTTCATCTAGTCAACCATCTCAAGAGTTGAGACTGTCTCGACGTAGTGGGAGGGTTGTGAATCTACCGGAATGTTACATGGGTTTGACTGAAGCCCAGAACATCATTTTTGATGATGGGGCTGAGGATCCATTGTCTTATAAGCAAGCAATGAAGGATGTTGACAAAGATGAGTAAATTAAGGCCATGAACCAGGAAATGGAGTCTATGTACTTCAATAGCATATAGGAACTTGTGGATCAGCCTGATGGGGTAAAACCTATAGGGTGTAAGTGGATCTACAAGAGAAAACGAGGTATAGATGGAAAGGTGCAAACCTTTAAGGCTAGACTAATGGCAAAGGGTTATACCCAGGTCGAGGGAGTGGACTATGAGGAAACTTTCTCACCTATTGTCATGTTGAAGTCTATCAGGATACTCCTGTCCATAGCTATTATGATTATGAGATATGGCAAATACACGTTAAGATTTCCTTTTCGAATGGTAATCTTGAGAAGACCATCTAATGGCTCAACCAGAGGGGTTCATTGTTCCAGATCAAGAGCAAAGAGTTTGTAAGCTTAATAGGTCCATTTATGGGCTGAAACAATCATCTAGATCATGGAACATTAGATTTGACAGTACGATCAAATCGTCTGGCTTTGATCAGAACGTTGATGAGCCTTGTGTTTACAAGAAAATCATCAACAGCTCAGTAGCTTTCCTGGTACTGTAGTGGATGATATCCTATTCATTGGGAATGATGTAGGCTTTCTGACTGACATTAAAAAGTGGCTAGCCGCCCAATTCCAAATGAAAGATTTGGGAAAGGTTCAGTATGTTCTAGGGATCCAAATCATTCGGGATCGTAAGAACAAGAGGTTAGCCTTGTCTCAGGCATCGTACATTGATCAAATGTTGATCAGGTACAGGATGCAGGATTCCAAGAGGGGTTTATTACCCTTCAGGCATGGAATTGTATTGTCTAAGAATAAATGTCCTAAGACACCTCAAGAGGTTGAGGAGATGAGACAAATTCCTTACGCTTCAGCTGTTGGAAGCTTAATGTATGCAATGTTATATACCAGACCTAACATTTGTTATGCAATAGGGATTGTTAGTTGTTATCAGTCCAATCCAGGATTAGATCACTGGACGGTGGTCAAAATAATCCTCAAGTATCTTCTAAGAATGAGGGATTACATGCTCGTGTATGGAGATAAGGATTTAATCCTTATAGGATACACAGACTCTAACTTTCAGACTGATAGAGATTCTCGTAAGTCAACATCAGTGCCAATGTTTACTCTAAATGGAGGGGCTGTAGTATGACGAAGCATCAAGCAAGGATGCATCGCAGACTCCACTATGGAAGCTGAATACGTAACCACTTGTGAAGCAGCTAAAGAGGTTGTTTGGCTAAGGAAATTCCTTACAAATTTGGAAATTGTTCCAAATATGTCTTTGCCGATCACTCTCTATTGTGATAACAGCGGGGCTGTGGTAAATTTGAAGGACCATCGGAGTCATCGTAGAGGCAAGCATATAGAATGGAAATAACATTTGATCAGGAAGATTGTGCATCGCAGTGACGTGATAGTCACGAAGATCCTAGTGACACTACGGATATGGCCCGTTTTGTAGAGGTTCACAAGTGTTGTGAACTACTACAGATGGCCTGATCTTGACCATTCATGCGGAGACATGCAAGCAGGGGTGTCCTATACAAAGAGTTTGTATAAGACCAAACCACGAGATGACTAGTCTCTTTATATAACATCGTTGATACTTGAGACTTACATCTCACCTAAACGACCATAGGTGACATGATCTTAATCCTGAGTGTTTTGGGAACTTTTGCCTTTGAGGGTGGTCATTTGATTAGTATGGGTGAGAATGGCCAGATTGCCAACTCAACTAGCCTACCTTTTTGAAGATTTATTTAATTGGGGAGATGGGAACTCAGTTACACAAGATGGAATTCACTCCTTCCCCGAAGCAGAGGTAAGTAGATAGATTACTCCCTTAATTGTTGATTTCGAGTCTTGAACATAGTGGCCACAGCCTCTCTTTGGAAGAGAGGACTCAGTCATAGTAGGACTATGACTTATGTTCATTATAGGAATCAGTGATACTTAAGGAGTTAGATGTAACTACAAGGGCAAAACAGTAAATTGGCCTAGCTGTACTTACGAGCAATTTATGAAGGGTTATCGCACTGTTGATTAGTTGATATGGACACAGAAATATATCTGTAGTGCAAAAAGTGCAGCTGTCGGTCTTTAGTCGAGTGCCCAGCAGTTAACGGATGGTGGATCCCTTGACTAAAGAGTTTAGTCAGTTATTCATGTACCATTGGAGCTTCAAGCTACAGGTCCATAAGGTCCCCTTGATAGCTCAATGGATTCAAGTTGAGAATCAGTTCTTGGGGTTGATTTGAAATGTTCAAATTGACAAGAGGAAATTCAATTATATAAGATATAATTGGTGTGGTGTATGAGATACATCAAGTGGAGGATTAATGTAAATATGATTTACATTAAATACCATAAAGTAAAAAAAGAACTATAGTTTGTATGTTTCATGAGATGAAATATTAAAATCATAGGTTATAAATATAATATGGTAAGTTGGTTATCATATTTATTTATAATAATAATTATTATTATATGATAATTATCTCTTTTTCTCTAATAACCAATTGAGTGGGAGGTTATTGGCGGTTTTGTGGTAACCGTGAGATTAAAGAAAAAATATTTTCCTAAAATTAAAAGTTACTTGATTCAAAAATTTTCTCACGGACAAGGCTATCAAGTGAAATTGTTTCACTAAGCAATAGCTTTATAGAGACTAGACGATCGTGGAGTTTGACTACACGATAGTTCATCAACTGATCGTAATTAAACGATTGCGTGGCATTGTCTATACGATAGGCTGCCATTTATTACACGATCGAGCATTCGTTTATACGATAGATAGCTTTCTATCTCCCACTTGCTCCATCGTCTACACGATCGTTGTCCTTCTGTCTCTTCCTCAAGCCAAGTTTATACAGAGCCCACAACTCCTGGATTCTCACACCGAGAATACCAAGGTAACCATTATAGTGGTGTCCTCACTCAACTCAATTGGTTTCGAGGAGCCGAAGGCCGTTCGTTGGGTTCGTGATCATTGTGTTCGTTGTGTTCGTGTTGGTGATCGTGTTGCACCGGTCATTGTGTTCGAGGATTGTGTTGTTGTGGATGCTTGTAGATTGATCGAGGGAATTTGAAGAATGTTTCTTCAAAGGTATGCATACTCTATCCTTTTATCCTCTTATAAGCATGATGTAATTTCTTGTTGTACATGACCTATTTGTTTCCATTCTTGTACTGTAATTGTTGATGTTCGATTTCGAATGGAATTTGAAACAATCCTTCCGCTACTCATAGAAATCCTCATGTTTGATTTCCTTCAGTTCCTTACTGATTTGAAAGTTGTCCCAAATATATTTTTGCCTATCACACTTTATTGTGATAACAGTGGTGCTCTAGCAAATTCTAAGGAACCTAGGAGTCATCGAAGAGGAAAACATATTGAACTGAAATATCGCTTCAATCAGAAGATTGTGCATCAAGGTGATGTGGTTGTCATAAAGATTGCTTCAGAGCACAACGTTGTCAATCCGTTTACGAAGGCTCTCACGGCTAAAGTGTTCGAGGGTCATCTAGAAAGTCTGGGTCTATGGGATATGCAGCATATTATCTAAGACAAGTGGGAGAAGTTACTGGGTATAGTGTATGCCCTAATTTATTATTTTTTATACTTTATTTGTATTGTACATTTGGCTACCTAAGCTTTAGGACAAGTGGGAGATTTTTGGGATTGGTGTCCTAAATCTCTATTGTATTCTCGTAGTTTGTAAATATTATATAAACAAATTATTATTAATAAAATAATTGTTATTTTATAAGCATACACTCAATCCAATAAACTAAGATCCTAGGTTATTTTATATAATTTAAACAAGTATGTAGAGACATACAAGTGGATTTTGTTTAAATAATAACCTAAACGGTCTATAGTAGATGGATAAGGTTAGGTACCTTATCCTGGTGATACTATGGATTCGGCCTGCTTTGTAGATGTTATAAGTATTGTAAAGTGCTACAAATGATCTGATCCTGATCATTCATGTGGAGACATGTGAACTGGGGTATCCTATACAAAGAGTTTGTATAAGATCGAACCACAAAATGGTTAGTTTCATTATATAATACCATTAATAATAGAGACTTACATTTCACCAGGATAACCATAAGTCATGACCTTAATCCTAAGTGAGTTGTGAACTCCTACTCATGAATGCGGTTCTTTGATTTGTATGGGTGATAGCGGCCAGATTGCCAACTCAATATATCTACCATTTTGAGGATTCGTCTGATTGAGGAGTTGGAAAAACTACTACATAAGACGGAATTCACTCCTTTCTATCGAGGTAAGTAGATAAATTACTCTCTTAAGGGTTGATTCCGAGGCTTGAACAATGTGGTCATACCCTCTCTTGGCTCGAGAAGGACAATCATAGTTGGACTATGACTTATTGTTCATTAGAGGAATCAATGGTACTTTAAAGAGTTAGATGTAACTACAGGGGCAAAATGGTAATTTTGGCCCAGCTGTACTTATGAGCAATTTATGAAGGCTCATCGCATTGTTGACTGGTTACATCCAATGTACACAGAAATATATTTGTAGTGCAAAGAGTGCAGCTTTGGTCTTTAGTGGAATGACCGGCAGTTAATGGAAGCTGGGTAATTTAATTAAAGAGTTTAATTAATTATCCAAGTATCATTGGAGCTTCAATATACAGGTTCATAAGGTCTCTTCTATAGCTCAACAAGGATGATTGAGAATTAATTTAAATTGTTCAAATTAATTGAGGAAAATTAACTATATATGATATAATTATTTAAATTAATTATATGTGATATGATGTATTAGATACATTATAATATAAAAAAAAAATTAGATGAATTTGAATATGATTCAAATACTAATTATATGAATGAGATTCATATAATTAAATTTAATATAAATATAATTTATGTTAAATATCATAAATAGTTGGGAGGAATAAAATATTCAAATATAATTCGAGTATTAATTTTATAGATGAGATTCATATAATTAAATTTTAGTATAAATGTGATTTATATTAAATGTCATGCATAGTTGAGAGAAAATAAAACTATAGGTTATATTGTGTTTGATACAATATAAAACTATAGGTTATGTGTTATATTTGATATAACATATAGTATATATATATATATATATATAATAAGGTAGTTATTATATATGTGTGTGTATTTTTAATTATTAATTTTTATTTATTTTTATTTGATTAAAGGGTGGGAGTTACAACTCCCTCCTCCTATTTTCTCTCAAAAAACAGATGTGCAGTGTGGACAGTTCAATGGGCTGAATGAATTCTCCATCTTCCTCCTATGGATTACATAGAAGAGGGCTCTCTAAGAAAAAAAATCCTCTCGTCCTCTCGTCCCTCTTCTAAAGATTGTGCAGAGCCCACCAATCCTGTCCAATTCTCATCCCAAGAGAATACAGAGTGTTCTCAAGTGGTGGTGTCTTGATTTGGAGATTGGATCATGATTGTGGACCGAGGGTCGACGGTGAAGTTTGGCTTCAAGGATAAGTTTTACTTCTCTCTTTTCTTCTCCCTGTAAAAGCATGTTGTAAATTTTAAGTTTTAATGCATAATTTTCTTTGTTTTGATTATGTAATTTTATCAATTCTGTGAAACTAAATGAGAATGATCCTCGCTTCCACTATGAAACATTTGATGGTTTCTCTTCAGAAATACTACAAACTGACCCTACAGGTCAAACTCCTGAGTTAAAGTTTTATATTAGTAGTTAATCAAAGGAACCAAGACCAAAGAGTTGATTCCACACAAAACCAATTTGAAATTCCGATAAATGATGCTAGAAATCCCTCTCCAATTCCAAATGTTGAAAGGTCTTGTAATTTTTCTTCTATTGCTAATCTTTTGAATGTTCAAAATACCTTACTCATTATTTTTTATCTTGATATTCTCATTGCTATTAGAAAATGTACTATAACTTGTACTAGATATCTCATTACAAATTACATCTCATATGAAAAATTGTCAACTAGTCATAAAGCCTTCACATTTAGGATAGGCAACTTATTTATTCCAAGAAATATACAAGAAGCCCAGGATTTGAAATGGAATTTGGAAATAACAAATTTTGCAAATTAAAGAAATCATTATATAGTCTCAAACAGTCTCCAAGAGTTTGGTTTGAATGCTTTGAAAAAATAATTACTAGTTATGGATACCAACAAAGTCAAGCAGACCATACAATCTTCTATAAACACTCTGAGAATTATAAAACTGCTACTTTAATTGTCTATATTAATGATATTATTCTCACAGGAAATGATGTAAAAGGTTTGGTTGATCTTAAGAACAAGCTTGCAATTGAGTTTCAAATCAAAGACTTGGAAACCTTAAAAAGAAAATTAGGGATGGAGTTTGCAAGATCTAAGAAAAGGATTTTTATTAATCAAAGGAAATGTGTTATTGACTTACATCGAGAGACGGGTTTACTTAGCTGTCAAACAACAGACACTCCTATCAAATCGAATCTAAAATTACAAGCTGCAAGTCCTAAAGAAGTAAAGGACAAAGACAGATACCAAAGACTTGTAAGTTAATTGATCTACTTATCTCATACACGTCTAGATATAGCATTTGCAGTTAGTATGGTGAGTCTATTTATGCACTCACTGGGACCTACTCATTTTGAAGCAATGTAAAGAATCCTGAGATACTTGAAAGGAACTCTAGGCAAAGGTTTATTATTCCATAAACATGATCATTTCAAGTTGAAGTGTACAGTGATGTAGATTGGGCTGGAAGCACTACTGACAGAAGATCTACTTTGGCTATTGTTCGTTTGTTGGAGGAAATTTAGTATATGACGCAGATAAAATCAAAATGTAGTAGCCAGTAGTGCTGAAGCGAAATTTAGAGTCTTAGCCCATGGAATTTGTGAATGTATATGGATCAACAGGATCCTTGAAGAACTGAAAATGTCTCAAAAGAGGCCTATACGGATTTATTGTGATAACAAGACTACCATCACTATAATTCATAATCCAATTCTACATGATAGGACAAAACACATTGAAGTTGACAAGCATTTCATAAAGGGGAAGATTGACGCATGTGTAATATGCGTATCTTATCTCCCGACAACAGAATAAATGGCAGAAATGCTAACTAAAGCTCTTTTGAAAATATAATTTAATAAACTTCTCAACAAGCTGGCTATGGATGACATTTACAAACCAGCTTAAGGGGAAGTGTTGGATTTCCTTTTATTTCTCTTGTAATATTGGATGTTCAATATGTATATATTTATTATTTATGTCTCTAATATTTTATCCTTTTTTTGATAGTTGGTCGTTCTATATAAGAAGACCTTGTATTTGATTCATAAGTAGGAAGAATAATATTATACTCTTTTCTTCTAATTTTCAACAGATATAAAGAGTTTCTTTTTTCTTTTTCTTTTCGAGTTCAACAATCAACATATGGGTAGAGGACTTGAACATCTACCTTTTAATTAAGAATACATACTTTATATTAATTGAGTTATACCTAGGTTAGTGAAAAGATGTGAAGAGCTTGAAAAAAAACGTGTAAAATAAGAAACCAACCATGTAACAACTTGAAACTTTGAAAACAATGAACAAAAGAAATTATTTTAACCTAATAAGTAAAGCTGCAAAAGAATATTTTGGAGGCAGCCATGAGGATGAAATCATGGAGCAAAGAGAAGGAATAAGAAGTTCAAAAAGCATTTAAAAATCCAGCTGTCCATTTGAATGGCTGTCTCTGTCTGAAAAAGTGACCGTTGAAGCTTCAACGTTAAGCTGACCGTTGGATGGAATTTCGAGGATATATATCAAACATAAAGCCTTCAAACATACACAAAAAAAATACCTTCAAGAATAAGCCTAGTTCCTTCGTCTTCTCCTTTATTCTGTATATAATCTCATCTCACACACTTTCTTCATTCCATTCAACTTTATCTCTTTCTTTGCTTGTGATCAGATATGGGTTTGGTGGTGGTGATTTCTCTGCCATTGATTTTCTTCTGCTTGTTGCTCGGTTTCGGGTGTTACTTTCTAGGCCGAGCGAAAGGGAGACAAGACATACGGACTAATGCGCAGATATTCGGTGTGCCCACGCCACCCCCTGGTAGCGGTGCAGCTCATTCACCATCTTCACAGCAGCCGGTTTTCAAACCTGATAATTCCACCAATGTTTGATTAGTAATCAGATCTAAGTTCAATTCTTCACTGTACTGTTTGTTTACCTACTGCAAAAGCCGAATTGGCTCACATGGTTCTTTTTTCTGTGTGTAAATTCTGTACTATTCAGTTTAAACTTCAATACTCTATGGATGAATCGTTTTCCAGTTATTGCCCGTCCTACAAGTTTTTGTGCATTCAATCAAATGAACTGTCCTTCGAAATTGGCCACCATGATGATTCCTTAATCCTTCTGCAGCTGCAATGCTTGATTAAAAGAACTCCATAAATAATATTGGTATTGAGATGAAAGAACAAAATAACATACTCGAAAGCGATTGCATAATTTCACAATTGGCACAATGTATTATACAATGAAGAAAGAATAGTTGTTTATCTGCTGTTCTTTTCTCACTCCTAGCAAGCCTTGGTAGCTAAGGTATTGTATGAAGGAAGTAAACGACAATCCACACCACAAACTGGAGACCAAGCGGCTGTTTTACAACAATCAAGTGTACCTCCTACCAGGTTTAGAGTTGTTTCGTAGTCTCTATTCCTGGAGGAGATTGCGGTGGGACGGCGGATTCATGCTGCTGCTCATCAGCTTCAATTGCTTGGTACTTCCTTGCAGTTGCTTGGTACTTTTTACTTCTGCCTAGCCTCCTAGATGGAAGAGATCGAGATGCAACGGCTTTGCTCGAGTTACTGCTAGTGATGGATGATAAAAATTTCTCCTTTGATTGAGTTTTAGAAGCAGATGCAATAACAGAATCGAAGACACCACTCTCCCTTAAACCCTGTGCAATCACCTGAACCAAAAAGAGACGGGAGAATTTTCAAACTGAGCGCAATATGTAGATACTAATCCAAGGTCACTAGGCATCTGAACACCTATTTTTTTTTTTTTGGAAAATTTTACAAAAGGACCCAAAAACCAAAAACTTTTCTACCAATGACCATTTCGAACTTTTCTACTATTGACTTTTTTCCCATGTGAAATTCCAAAATTACCCCAGTTTTAAAAAATCTTCAGAAGATCAAAGCCTTCCACGGAAAATTTCACAAAATGGCCGAAAAACCAAAACTTTTCTACCAATGACTTCTTCCTAAAAACTTTTCTACCAGTGACCTTTTGTCCATGAAAAATTCCAAAATTACCCCCAGTTTTAAAAAGCCTTCAGACCATTTGATATCCGCGCGCCTCTACGAATACTTTACCACGATAGGTTCCTTCATTTCCTTCATTTCAAAGCATTTCTTTTCAAAAATTTGCCTCTCAAATTTGCTCCTGTTTTCTCTCTAAACTTTCGTCGAGAACCCCTCGCAGGTTTCTCGCCAGTCGTCTCTACGCACTTGCCATCATCGTCATCTGAAAGGTATAAGACTCTTCTCTTTGGAGAATGCATGTTGATATTCGAGGTTTGACTATTTTTTAGAGTTTAATCATGTATTTCATCGTAATCGATCGTTGAGAGAATACTAAGCGATCGGTAGAAAATACTAAGCAAGCGTTTAGAGAATATTAAGTGAGCGTTTAAATATTATTAAGCGATCGGATAAAGATTACTAAATGATCGAATAGAGAATACTAAGCAATCGTTTAGATATTTATTGTGTGATCGTTTAGGTTTATATCGTGTGATCGTTTAAGTTTATATCGTGCGATCGTTTAGCTAACTGTTACGTGATCGTTTAGATATTTATTGTGTGGTCATTTAGCTAATTGTTACACGATCGTTTAGATATCTCGTTGGACGTTCTCATTACAGTATATATTATTTTGATTATTATTATTTAAAATTATTAAAAAATATATTCGGGGCGGGGATACCGTCCCCGTCCCCGTCCCATTCCCATCTCCGGTTGGGGACCCGTTTTTTATCCTTGGTCAAACCGGGGATTTCCCACCCCGGGGCAGGGACCCGACTCCACGGAGATTTTTGTCAACCCTGCTTATCGCGCTAGAGAGTACGAATTGGTGTTCACACGAAGGTCGCCGAAAGGATGATATGCTATTGTTAGGACATATGACGAGGCACTTAAGCTTGCAAATCCAGGTAAGATATTTGAGGTTGAAGTAGAGAACGAGTAATACTTTGAGTACGTCTTCATGGCACTTGGTCAGTGTATTGGGGGTTTTTTGAACTGCATCCGCCCAGTAATCGTTGTTGATGGGATCCGTTTGCACGAGAAATACAAAGGTGTGTTGTTAATAGCAACGTGTATTGATGACAGTAATAACATATATCTTATCACTTTCAGTATTGTAGATGGTGAGAACGATGCATCATGGACTGGTTTATGACTCATTTGAAGGCTTCGATAGGAAACATTCTGAATTTAATGATTATATCAGATCAACACATCCCAGTTGCAAAGGCTGTTACAAGTATATTCCATGATGCATTTCATGCTCTATGTATGTACCATATTTGGAACAATTTCGTTAACAAATTCAAGAATAAGGACATAATCCCACACTTCTACCTAGCAGCGAAAGCTTATAGAATGTTTGAGTTCCAAATGTATTAGGCTAAGCTCCATCAATATCCTGGGGTGTGACGGCCTATCTTGAGGAGGTTGGATTACAACGGTGGGCAAGGGTTTATCAAGTGCATTGTAGGTATGACAAGATGACGAAAAATATAGTAGACCCTATGTATTTGTCGTGCCTCCTTTCCATTAGAAGGTATCCTGACGGTTTGACGTCGACCTACACTTGCTACCTTTCGTGATGGTATAAGTTCAAAATCTTCAAAATCTGTACTTTGACTCCATTCTTGTCTATGTTCAACTGGGAAGATTGGTTCAGCATAAGCAGTAAGCACACACCCAACGGTAAACCATTTTGCACATAATATTTGAACATACCTACAAGGGTTTATCATACCTACAATGGACTTGATAAACCCTTGCCCACCGTTGTAATCCAACCTCCTCAAGATAGGCATCTTGAGGAGGTTAGATTACAACGGTGGGTAAGGGTTTATCAAGTCCATTGTAGGTATGACAAGATGACGAAAAAATATAGTAGAATGCCTCAGTGGAGTGTTGAAAGATGCACGAGAACTACCAATCACAAAGCTATTAGAGCATATCCGCGGTGGCTATAAGGTTGGTTCTATATCCGACGTATAAATGCAATGGCATGCACAAAAATTGTAACTGATTAAACAATGAGTATTCTTAAGGAATCGAAATTGATGTCTAGAACATAGTGTTTCCCCGGTGGATATGCATATAATTAATGTGAATGATGGATATTTTGTGGTTGGTTGATCTTCGTTCACGGACATATACTTATATGGAGTTTAATTGCGTTGAGATCTCGTGCTCCCATGCAATATCAGCAACAACTCTTAGAAACATTAATGTTCAAATATATGTGCAAAATGGTTTACCATTGAGTGCGTGCTTGCTGCTTATGTTGAACCAATCTTCCCAGTTGGACATAGACAAGAATGGAGTCGAAGTACAGATTTTGAAGATTTTGAACTTATACCACCACAAAAGGTAGCAAGTGTAGGTCAACATCAAACCTGGAAAGGAGCCACGACAAATACATAGGTATACACGATCTAGTCAGAGAGGACATAACAAGAAAACGTACAGACAAACATCGATAACACCTGCATTGGCCCATCTATAATTTCTATGCGTGATCGCTTAGTTATTTGTGCACAATCACTTAGTTAATTATGCATCATTGTTTAGATTTTTATTAAACGATCGTTTAATGTTCTAAACGATCGGTTAGAATTTTCTAAACGTTCGTTTACATATTTTTGAACGATCTTACACATATTCTTAAATGATCTTTTAGTTAGTTTGGGCGATTACTTAGTTATTTATTTTCTTAGTTATATATAGTCAAACATCAATTCTATTTCCATAAATATTTATTTGCCCACAACTGGGCAACATACTGTTTCCTATACAATTCCATATTAGTCTGTGTTAAGTCAACCCTATTAGCACCAGTTACACAGTATTCTACAAATTTAGCACAAAAAATGTCACAGTCTAGAGACTTGCCCTCTTGGAGGGTCACCTTCGATCTCTTCACTTTCCATTGCCCGTACTTGAACATCTTATATTGTTTGTCAAATTTGACAAAAATCAACATCGAAGGTATACTCTGACCACAAGCTTGAGGTAACCATCAAGTATGTCGCCATCGATGTAGTTCGGCATGGAGTCAAATATAAAGATTGTGCACCTCTCTAGATCGATGGCCAGCATAAGCTAGTGTTGTTTGGATTTTGATTGGCCCAAATACGAAGTCAACATCTGTCCACGCTGGCTTGTATTCTTCATACTGTCCAAGCACGTAGTCAATAAAGAAGTGAGAGTTCGCCCAAAACCTCATGTGTGCTTCATGATCCAACCAGCTTGCCATTTTACCACCTTCCATTTCAATACCTCCTGACTGGATCTTAGAAGTAATACCTTCTAGCTCTATCCAAGCTTCCTAGGACAGGCAAGATGGTAAATACATGGTTGAGTGAAGAATAGTTTTAACAAATATGTGAAATTTCCATATCGTGAAGCTCGAGTCAATCATCGTGAATCGATACTTGCACAAGTCAGGTTTTGAGTGCAACTTCTAATGCATGTGCATCAAAAGGAGATCCATAGTCTGATCCAACAAAAAAAATATATATAAGTCATTTGTGCGATAGCTTAAGAAACTTCTGAACGATTGATCTTGGTTAATGAATAAACAGAAATACTCACGTCTCCAAGCACCCATGTGTTCTGCTCAAGCATTTTGAAGAAATCCTTGGTCTTGAAGGTTGTATACAATCGTCCACTCCTCGTTTTTGGTTTTAGGATGGCTTTTCCATCTTTTGTATGCGTTCCACAGAACATTTGGGACTGGGAAGCATGGGTCATAGGAACTAACGGTCCTTATGGGGAAGTCAGGTACAGGGACCAAGGGGTTGGGATTGAGTGTGGCCGATTGAAGCTAAGAAGATTGGGGCTGAGGAGATTGTGGCTGAGAAGATTGGGACTGAGAAGATTGAGGCTGAGAATCTCCTGTCTTCCCCCTTTTCACCAACTTAGGTGTGAACTTGGCTGGTTTTTCCTTTTCCAAAGCTCTCGATCAATTTTTTCCTATATTTTAATTATAAATCAGTGACAGTACAATATTAAGAAAACTAATTCATGCAATAGTCGAACCTCAACTTCAGTAGCATCCTTCTGAGTTGATGTCCCCACAACCTTGGCTGAATCCGCAATGAAATGCCCCTAAGACTAAACGCTTGAGTAGGGAGTTCATTGACATCACTAATTGTCCCAACTGGTTGTTCATTGACTAGTTGTTCACTGACATGTTCTTCTACATCGGTATGAGGGGTATCTTCTACACTGTGAGTTTATTGGTGGGTACCTTGGGGATCTTCTGCATCGGTCTGAGGGGGATCATCATTATTACGAGGTCCCTCATTATTGTTACTATCACCATTATTATCATCACGAGGTCCCTCATTATCATACCTCTCATCATGATGAGTCCTTGTATTATTATTATCCTGAACAAATCAAACAAACTATTCTGTCAAGGGAGGTAATCGATCGTTTAAAAATATGTAAACGATCATCTAGAAAATCTAAACGATCGTTTAATATGATCTAAACGATCGTGAAAGAATATTTAACTTATCGTCTATAAAATATAACCGATCGTTTAGATAGTCTTAAACAATCATTTAGATTATCTAAACAACCGTTTAGATTTTCTAAACAATCGTCCATTTGGGAATATCTAAACGACTGTACAGAAATGCATGCCCCATTCAGACGATGGACCATCATCTTTATTTCGTTCAATTGTTGGCCCATCAGATGATGTTGGACAATAAATGTATCTCCCATCTGACGGACCATGGTAGTCAAGTTCGCCAAATCTTTACGAACTTCTTTAGTTTCCTCCCTAAGAATCTTGTATGATTTGGAATGAGATGTCTTGAGGACTTTTGTTCCCTACGTGGTTCCGACACTATTGGGTTAGCCTGAACCGGCATACGTGATTCTGGCTCTATACCTTGCACATTTACAGAGTTTTCTACATGGGGTTCATGCTCTTCGTGCCCCCCAAAGGACTCATGAGTGTTGATGGAGTGTTCAACCCCTTCAATCCTTCTTGCTCCAACAACAAGAACCACATTAAGTCCTTCCAAGTGGTCCTTCTTGTACCTTATCTCCTCTGTGCTAGGTACAAGTCTCGACACAACAATAATCTGTACGTAAACAAATGAGCAAGTCAAAATGCATGAAACTATAAACAAATGAGCAAGTCAGAAGTGATCGATTACTTACTTTTCTTGGGTGAAAAACTTTATTGCTCAATGATTTATAAGGTGGAGCACAAGAACAAGTTCATCTAAGAATTATAGGAATTTCAAGCTTGCTGACTTTGGTGGCTATGAACTTACTTGATGTGGATAAAATTTCGTAAGCCCAAACCTACGATATGGAAACTTTGATACACGTACATAACACACAAGTTCAATATATATTAAAGTGAATCAGAAACAAAAGTACATATCTGGAAAGCAAGTACGAATCCCTTTATATAGTAATGTGAGGCATGGTGATCACCTTCTGCTTTCTTTGAATCATATGTCTCATTCCCACGCATGATAGTCTTCATATTATTCAATGTATGTCGATAAAAGAGAGAAGACCAGTCGTAATGTACGAAGATGTCGTGGTCATCGACAATCCCAAATATATTCACATGGAACTGGGTTTTTTGTCTTTTCCAATCATCACCGTTTTAATAAACAGTGCCAATGCAATCTTGACAGCATCTTCGTCATTAGTAAAATTGATGTTCTCGAATGCAGTCTCCACATCCTTGCAAGATCTATCCTTTCTATTTGGGTCCTTCGGTCCAAGAATGAGTTCTCGCAGCCTTTCAACGCTTGTTTCTCTTTCCACTATTTCCCTGGTCGGCCACAACTCAGTTATCAAGTTAAAATTCTCTTGGGAGAATGTTACCTTCTTCCCTAGAATGTTGAATGATATAACGTCTGGGTTTGCATCTGCTACCTCCCTTAACAGAAAATGGTGCAAAAATTGTCCATTAAAAATAATATTTATATCCAACAATGGACCAAAGGTCATTTTCCTATACAGTCTCATTTGTTCTTCTGTTAACTTATTCTTAATCACAAGGGCAATTTTGTGGACTTGACAAGCAACTGTAGTAGGAAAATATTTCTCAATAGAGACGGTCATCTTACCAATTTGACAATCGTGTACTTTACAAGAAAATCTAAACGATCACATAACAAAAACTAAACGATCGCATGATGATAACTAACCGATCACATAACAGATATCTAAACGATCGCGTAACAGTTAGCTAAACGATCGTACGATATAAACCTAAACGATCATACAATAAATATCTAAACGATCGCGTAACAGTTAGCTAAACGTCGCACGATATAAACCTAAACGATCACACGATATAAATCTAAACGATCACACGATATAAACATAAACGATCACACGATAAATATCTAAACGATCGCTTAGTATTCTGATATTCTCTATTCGATCGCTTAGTAATCTCTATCTGATCGTTTAGTAATATCTAAAAGCTCTCTTAATATTCTCTCAACGCTCGCTTAGTATTCTCTATCTGGTCGTTTAGTATTCTTTCAATGATCGATTACGAACGAATACACAATTAAACCCTAAAAGATAGTCAAACCTTGAATATCAACATACATTCTTCAAGGAGAAGAGTCTCATACCTTTCAAATGACGACGACGGTGGCAAGTGCGTAGAGACGACCGGCAAGTAACCTGTGAGGAGTTATCGGCTGAAGTTCGAAGAGAAAACGGGAGCAAATTTGAGAGAAAATTTTTCGAAGAGAAATGCTTTGAGAAGGAAATGAAGGGACCTATCATTGTAAAATTTTCATAAGGCTTTTTAAAATTGGGGGTAATTGAAATTTCGCATGTGCAAAAAGTCAATGGTTGAAAAAGTTTTAGAAAGAGGTCATTGGTAGAAAAGTTTTTTAATTTTGAGTCATTTTGTGAAATTTTCCAATATAATCGAGGTGGAATATGACGTTATAATTATGAGTGAGGTAAGGATTCAAACCAACTTAAAAGGGAAAAGATCATTGATATCTTAGCTATGCTCATGTCGGATATCAGCACTTGCACTTCACTTACATCAGTGCTTATCCTCTTTAGTTCCCAAAAACTAAACTTTGGAGTTTGGACAATCCAGATTCTGACTGATTCTGACAGGATATCTGGATGTCCCCAAAGCCAATTCGCCAGTTCTACTGTAGACCTATATAACTTTCTCTATCATGAACTTCTAAATCCTCATTCCCTAGGCAGTTCAAGCTATAAGAAAATAGGGTAAAAACATAAATAATGGGAAAGCTATTATTACAAAAACCCAATGCTTCGGACACTTTATGAAAATAGTTTTCCAAAGTGAACTTTGTAACTGAATTGTTTTAATAAACAAAGGACTTTTTAACTCTTTCTAATTTGTCAATACAGACATCAAATAAAAGTCTTACCATAGGAGCATTAATTCGTGTTAAAATCCCCTTCCTCAACAACTTGATTTTTACATCTTTGTCACCCCACACTACGTGTTCTCGGTACCTAGTAAAGAAGCAAATCTATCACATCCAAAACATAAATAGAGAAAATATTTTCTTCATAAAGAGAATACCAGTTCATCATTTCCTCCTGGGTTGCAGTAGATGCCACTATGAATGCCTGCAAGATATATAGTTGGTCATACATTTAAAAATGATGGGACGGGGTCATCAAAAAGTAAAACATAAAAGAAACTCCAAGTTCTCGATGACTTCTTTCTACCATTGGAAATTTGTTCTCAAATATAGGAAATTTTGGACCAATATAGTGTACACACAAAAAAGAAAAGAAAATTAAACAATTACCTCATGCAAAGTGGCACTAAGAAAGGGGATAAAAGTTGTTCAATTATCTCATGGAAATAACTTGTCGTTACTCAGAATGAAAAAGAGTAGTTTTACTAGCAATCCATAACCACTTCTTTAATTTATAGCACAGCATATATAAGCAGTAACTAATGAAAATATCTCTACATCCACATCAAATTAAAATATTGGTTCAAACTGCTTTATGACTGTTGCATAACCCTGTTCAAGAAGCTTTTGTTGTGGACAGAAGATTATATGTTAAACAAGATCAGGAAAAACTGAACTCACAGCTCTATCGAATTCCAACATGAAGCATCTTTTAACATCATCTTTGGTAGGTTTACAGCTGCAGCGGTCACGTCTAGAGGTCAAATCAGAATATTTTGCATATGTGTAGTGTAATACGGCAGCTTCCTCCAATTTAATCTCACTGGAAGATATTTAACCGCGAACATATTATTTCTCTTAGGAGGAAAGGACTTCTTAAATAGAAGAAATATCCAAGTACAAATAAGGAAAGAATAAAAATCAGCAAATATAATACAATAAATACAATATAAAATTTCTTAATAAAGGAAATAATCAACACTCCTCCTCAAGCTGGTTTGAAGATATCATTCATGGCCAGTTTGTCAATCAACTTGTTAAACTGCCACTTTGGAAGACCTTTAGTTAATACATCCGCAATTTGTTCTGCTGTCAGAAGAAAGAGAATGCATATTATTCATGCATCCATCTCTTCTCCTTTATGAAGTGTTTATCAACTTCAATATGTTTTATCCTATCATGAAGGATTGGATTGTGGGCAACGAAAATTGCTGACTTGTTATCACAATAAATGCGTATCGGCGTTTTAGGAAAGAAATTCAATTCTTCCAATAGTCTTCTTATCCATATACCCTCACAAATAACATGGGCTAATGCCCTAAATTCTGCTTCAGCACTACTTCTTGCAACCACACTTTGTTTTTTACTTTGCCAAGTAACCAGATTTCCTCCAATAAAAGCGCAATAATCCGAAATGGATCTTCTATTAGTTGTGCTAAATGCCCAATCAGCATCAGTGTAAACCTCAATATTTAGGTGGTCATGCATCGTGAATAATATATCTTTTCCTAGGGTACCTTTCAAATATCTCAAGATTTTATAAACTACTTCAAAGCAGACTGACCCGAGGGCATGCATGAATTGGCTTACCACACTAAATGCGAAAGCAATGTCAGGACGTGTGTGAGAGAGGTATATAAGCCTCCCCACAAGTCTCTGGTACTTTTCTTTTTCTTTTACCTCTTTTTCAGTTGCAGCTACCAATTTTAAATTTTGCTCAATAGGAGTCTCTGCTATCTTGCAACCAAGTAAATCTGTCTCATTCAGTAGGTCAAGAATATACTTCCTCTGGTTGACAAGAATACCACTTTTAGACCTGGCAAACTCCATATCTAGGAAATACTTTGAGGTTCCCAGGTCCTTAATTTGAAAATCATTAGCAAGATTTTTCTTCAAGATATTTAGTCCTGTCTCATCATTACCTGTAAGAATGATATCATCAACATACACTATCAAAACTACCAACTTACCACTTCCAGTATGTTTATAGAACATAGTATAATCAGCTTGACTTTGACTGAATCCATAGCTTGTGACTACCTTTCCAAACCGTTCAAACCATGCTCTAGGAGATTGTTTGAGCCTGTATAATGATTTCTTTAACTTACATACTTTGTTAATCCCAAGATCTACCTCAAAACCAGGTCGCAAGTCCATAAAAACCTCGTCTTCAAGATCCCCCCATTGAGAAATGCACTCTTGACATCAAGTTGATAAAAAGGCCAATCAAAATTAACTGTAACAGACAACAGGATTCTAATAGAATTAATTTTAGCTACTAGAACAAATGTTTCTTGATAATCAATGCCATAGGTCTAAGTGAACCCCTTGGCAACCAATCTGACCTTGTACCTTTCAATACCACTATCAGCTTTACATTTTACGGTGAACACCCATTTGCATCCCACTGTTTTCTTATCTTTTGGCAGTTCAACCATGTCTCATGTGCAATTTTGTTTCAGCGCATTAATCCCTTCCATCACTGCTAATTTCCAATTAAAATCATTTAAGGCTTCCTGTATATTCCTAGGAACAAATAGGTTGGTTATTTTGGATGTGAAGGCTTTATGACAGTCGGACAATCTATGGTAAGAAAGATGGTTTTCAATGGGACATTTGGTGCATTTGCGAGTACCTTTCCTATGGGCAATTGGAATATCAAGATCAGAGACATCAGGTAAAGGATTAGGAGATGAAGAACTAGGAGAAATAGGAGTAGAGTGTCTAATACCTGAATCTTCAAGATCATTCATCAGAGTATTTGATTGGTCCTGTGATAAGTCAATTGTCTGATCTCGAACTCTGAGTCAAGTTTCTTCTAGTATAAACTTGAAGTTCAGGATTTCGACTTGTAGAGTCATTTTGTGGTATTTCTCCCCCTGAAGAAGAACTCTCCATACTTGGCATCAAAGGACTAGAACTCATAATTTCAAGACCACTAATGTTTGGGAGAGATAGAGTGTCCTAAAATTATCTTCAAGGTTAGATGTCTCCCCTAAAGAGAATTTGGGCCAAAAAAAGGTTGATCTTCCAAAAAAGACACATCCATACTCTCAAAATACTCGTTGGTCAAAGGAGCAAAACATTTGTAAGCCTTCTTATGAGAGACAGCCCACAAAAATGCATTTAGTGGCTCGAGGATCAAATTCAAGAAAGTGGAGAAGTATGGACATAAACAGTACACCCAAACAATTTAATTGGTAAATCAAAAAACAGTCGGTTATTAGAAAGAAAAAAAACTCATTGAAGTGATTCAAAGGAGTTTTAAAATTCAAAACCTTAGACGGCATTTGATTGATCAGATATGTAGCGGTAAGAACGGCATCGCCCCACAAATATTTTGGAACATTCATAGAGAACATAAGGGCACGAGCAACTTCAAGTAAGTGTCTATTCTTTCACTCAGCAATGTCATTCTGCTGCAGCGTATCACGACACGTAGCTTGATGAAAAATACCCTTATCTTGCAAAAAATTGGTTAATTGTTCATTGAAATATTCAGTACCGTTATCAGAGTGAAGAATTCGAATTTTAGTTTGAAATTGAATCTGGATCATATTGTAAGAACGAACAAACACCTCTTTTATTTCAGACTTTTGTGTTAACAAATAAAGCCAAGTTAACCGAGTAAGGTCAACTATAAAGGTAACAAACCAACGCTTACCACTATGAGTTAAGACTTTAGACGGACCGCAAACATCAGTGTGAATTAAGGAAAAAGGTGATGAAGCCTTGTACGATTTAAGCAAATAGGTGGATCAATGATGTTTGGCAAAAATGCAACTCTCACAATGAAAAATTGAACAATCAAATCCTTTAAATAAATCGGGAAACAGATGCTTTAAATAAAAGAAATTTGGATGTCCTAATCTACGATGCCAAAGCATTATAGTTTCTTTAACAGAAGAAGAACAAACACTACTCAGGCCCTGAACTTTTTTATGGCTAGCTGAAACTTCATCAAAATAATAGAGACCATCAATCATCCTAGCACGTCCAATCGTCCCCCCGAGTCCTGATCCTGAAAGATACAATGAGTTCCACAAAAGATAACACGACAATTGGCATCCTTAGAGATTTTACTAACAGACAACAAATTACAAGCTAATTTTGGAACATGAAGGACAGAACGTAACACAAGTTTTGTAGATAAAGGAATAGTTCCTTTTCCTGCAATAGAGGTGAAGCTACCATCGGCAATGCGAATTTTTTCATTGCAATACACAGGAGAATATGATTCAAAAAAGCAACAAGAACTGGTCATATGATCAGAGGCTCCAGAATCTATAATCCACGGAGATGAATTAGGGCAAGAGAGAGTTTGAGGACAGGTACCTGATTGTGCCAAGGAAACACTAGGATTACCAGATGATGAATTGTTCTTTAGCAGCTTCAGAATTTGATTAATTTGCTCTTTGTTAAACGGGTTGGAGTCTTCAACATTAGCATGAGAGGTATGCTTATGGGAATTTCGCTTACCTTGCTTAGAATTTATCCAATTTGCAGGTTAAGTTTTCCATGAAGTTTCCAACAAGTTTCACGTGTATGTCGAGGTTTGTTGTTGTGGTCACACCAGACACGAGGCTTTTCATGTGGCTTACTGGATTGATCAGAAGCCTTCTTTGCAATATTTCCAGTCACCAACACAGAGCATTCGACTGAATCAATAGGTTTTTTGCAAATCATAACATTTCTGTGACTTTCTTCCCTGCGAACTTCAGAAAAAATATCATTAATAGTCGAAAGAGTAGTTTTTCCAAACATTCTACCTCTAACTTCATCAAACTCAACATTGAGTCCGGCAAGGAATTTATAAATATGATCATCTTCAACAGTTTTCCTATAGTGCTTTTGGTCCTCTGTAGACTTTCACTCATACGTATCAAAGAGGTCCAGATCTTGCCAAATCCTTTTTAAGGAGAGAAAGTATGGTGTAACTGAGTTAGTTCCTTTTCGTATATCACCCAATTTCAAGTATTAGTTCATTGTCGTATATCACCCAATTTCAAGTTCAACTCAAACACTTGTGACTAGTTGTCCAAATCAGAATACATCTGAGTTATACTATCCAATAATTCCTTGACAGTAGTGTAACACATGTAGTTACAACCTATGTCTTCAACCATGGAATTGACAAGCCAAGTCATAACCATGGAGTTTTTAGTGTCCCACCCGGAAAATGGAGGGTCATCGGAACTAGGGACAGTTTTTTCTCCCGTGATGTAACCAATCTTCCCTTGTCCACAAATATACATCTGAACACTTGGGACCAACGAAGAAAATTATCCCCATTAAGTCGAATGGTAGTTATTTGGACAGTGGGACCGGTTGGATGGATATGATAGTCGAAAATTTTAGCATTAGGTGCCTTAGTGTCTGACATATTGCTGAAGAAGCAAAGACCCAAAAATAAAAGCAATAGATTTGGAAAAAAAAACACACCAAAAAGAGGCTAAACAAGTATCAAACAGAGGCTAAACAGAGCTGAAAAGATCTAGAAAAAACACACCAAAAAGAGGCCGAATGCCAGCGACAGACGGCGGCAACGAACGGCAGGACAGACCCAAGAAAACGTGAAACAACCCCAGAAAAAATTCGCAAAAAAAAAGACTGAGACGTGGCGTCCGGCGGAGGGGCGATCGACCGATGGTAGAGAGCGCGACGTCCGGCGGTGGAGTGGCATAGAGTGGCGGCTGGTGTGTGACGACCGCCGGCTGCGGCAACAGATAATTAGGGTTTTTTTAGGTTTTCAGAAAATTAGGGTTTTTAGGGTTTCAGAAAACTTTGCTGCTCTGATACCAAGTGGAAAAATACAATTTCTCTCTTATTTCTCTTAGAAGGAAAGGGCTTCTTAAATAGAAAAATACCCAAGTACAAATAAGGAAAGAATAAAAATTAACAAGTATGATACAATAAATACTATATAAAATTTCTTAATAAAGGAAATAATCAACATATCCCAAAACCTCAAGTTCACAGTAAAAAACTTACTTTGGGGTTTTCATGTAATTATGCCATCTATGTGCACCATTGGGGCGAAGATGATCTTGAATTCGAGCAGCTGATTTCCCATTTCCATAAGTCAAAAAGTAATTTGGGTTACCACGAGTTGATTCTTTGTACATGCCAAAATATGTATCCTTGGGCAGGTGGTCAAAGTTTTTCTTGAACATCGAGACCTGAGTTCATAAAAAGAGTAGTCTTAAAATAGTAGGTGCATATTAATAACAAGCACTAACTAATGCTTTGCACAAGTTTCATCTTGATATACAAAAACAAAATACCAGACTCATTATAATTAAATGCTTCCTCTGTCTCTCTCTCTCTCTCTCTCTCTCTCTCTCTCTCTCTCTCTCTCTCTCTCTCTCTATATATATATATATATATATATATATATACACACAACAAACAAACAACACAAATTTTGAAATGATTTAAAATTTGACCTTCTAAAGATTTTAATTATTCTAAACTGGGAGTTCAGCAACAGCTCCATGAACTTTCATAGTTTCTATCTATTCAAGAAAACCAATGTCAATAAGAAGAACGAGATAATAAAAGCATGCAGATTTTAAAGAAGAAAAACCGGCGGCATATATGCCGGTGGCAACGGAAAAGAAAAAAATATACATACACAAATATATATATACAAAAGATAATTACGTGTTCCATATATCATCAAGCAATAGAAACCAATTTTGCCCAACTATAGTAGTTGCATGCAGATTCTAAATTGCAATGTTTGTACAGCCCTTTACAAATGCAAGAGCAAATCATGGTGGATAAGAAATTGAAATTTCCAGCCAAACAGCTCAAATAAGTAAAATAATAAAATGGATAGTGAAAGAAACTACCTCAGTAAAAGGTTCCTTTATATCATCCCTTTCAACACTGCTTTCCTATGTAACACCAACGTTACAATTAGATTTCGGCTCACCACAATGTGGAAATGCAGAAGAAAATTAATGTTGACAAGTTCAAGTAGCTTCACCATTTCACAACAAAAAAAAAATTGCAAAACAAAAAGATAGTGCGAACACATACATAATTAGGAAAAATAACCATATCAACATTTCCAGGCACATCAAGCAGCAACTGCCTCAAGGAGTACTCCTGAGCACCGACTGGATGTACCAACTCATCAGTATCAAGATGAATTATCCAATCCATGCCAGCATCCTAATATTTAAAAAGGAGAGAGAAGAAACTAAACAGCACAAGTTAGTAGTCATACATTAGAGAATAAGTTAGCAACACAGTAATGCCCATAAGAAGAACATTTACCATACCCTTGCCATAATGATGGCCATCTCCATATTGAGAGATTGCTTCACAAATAGTTCATAATTGCAAGGTTTGTAAAAGAAACCAGAAAGCCATGTTTCATTCCAGATCCGACTGAGGATAGCAAAAAGAAACCAGACATCCACATTGAAAAACGAGTTAAGAAAGAATGGTATAAAACATTAATAATAATAACAATTCTCTTAAATAAATATGATCATGATTTCCCCCTCTATAGAAAGACAGCCTTCACTTGCCTATCCTAAGGCTAAATTGGTGCTATATATGCGGATATTCGGAGGAGCTGGATCACCTATTTGCCCACTGAAGGTCCTAATAGCTGGTGCAAGCTTCTCATTCTTAATATTTCCATTACAAATCTTCCTAGGAGAACTAAGGCAATTAGCACCAACCACTGTGAGGCCCCAGATTTTGTTTCCATTCTGTCTAATGCAACCTTCGCTCCTTTTTTTTTTTCTTTTTTTGGAAATTTTGGCTCAGAAGTAACAATAGACATGTTAAGGATTGAAGTTGTAGAAATACTTGGGATTGAGCAAAGTTTGAGTCTTCTAGTTGGAGCTCTCTTATTAAAACTTCTATAATTATGGTTCATTTTTGACAAATGCCGATTGAAGTTTTATTGTTTACTTCTTCACTTCAAGATTTCCTTTTCCATTGCACTTATCATGCATCAACAAAAAAAAGTTTGTGTATATTGTGTCTGTGTGTCCGTATTTGTGATAATGATTTAAAAAGAAATGTTATATCAGGACTCAAAAACAGATAATGATGTAAGCGACCTTCTAATCTTCATACTCATAAAAAATTGCATAAACTTATGTTCCATGAAACAAAAGTGTACCCGAGTTGGTTCAGACTTGGTTTTTTATTAATTAATACCAGCATCAAATAAAAAACGGAAATTGACTACTATAAAACCAAATCAAATGTCAAAGACTGGTCAAAATTAACAGAAATGACTCAGCTTGATTGGTTTCGTCAATCCTACAAGTGGTTCAGTTTTCATTTACACCCTTATTAGAGAAAATGATCGACAACTAATAGCACATCTTACAATAACTAGGTTCTAGAACTTCCAGTCAAGATACTATGACATTTCTAAAGAAAATCGAAGAAATGAGCACTTCCTTAGCCCTTCCATTCCCCTATATGAAATTGCTTCTGATATATTTTATTGTCAAAAAAAAATGGCAGAGGTTTTACACCTTTTTGCCTGCTGCTCCTCTAACTCTTTTGTTCTGAATATCAACTTCACTCCCTGAAAAGCCATGTCAAATTCATGCTTAATAAGTGCCAAAAAACTCAAATACAATGAAGATTGGCTCCAACTAGGGGTAACTAGAGAGCAATTGAACTCACAGGAATTGACTCCAAAACTCTAGTCACATCAGGAGATGCAGCTTTGCCCTCCACAAAAAGAAGGAAGGTTGAAACTCCAATGACCTTGTGATAGAACATCCAGGGCAAGATTTGCTCTAATCCTGCTGACGTACTTGTTGTAATGCATATCTACCAGCGAGAGGAAGAAAGAAAGAAGTACTCGTTTCCATCAAAATCAGCATAAAGAAGCCTCAAAATTCCCATCAGAAAATAAGAATTGTTATCTCAAACAAACTCCTTTCCCCTTCTCATCAGCCATCATAAGACAAACAAAACAACCACTTTCATAATCATTTCCCAATTCTTAGCTCCATTCCACATACCAATTAATTACTAACACAACTCATAAATCAACTTCATGACACTAAGTAAAAGCGAAATTCCATAGAAGAAGAAGAAGAAAAAGAGCATTAGACCTTGGGCTTCAAATTTGATCCGCGATCGAACTTCCAGTCCTGATAGTACGGGAACGAGGGCGAAACACTCCGACCAAGATTGAGGCAATCAGAGGCAGAAGGCGTGGAGTGGCGCGAAATCGGGGAGAGTGGCGAGGATTCCATGCCGGGGAACTGGTAGGAACCCGGCGGAGACCAACGGGTGGCGGGGTCGGTGAGTCCGCCGCGCCACTGGAGGACGAAAGCAAGGAATGCGAGAGTGAGAGGGAGGAAGGTTAGAAGAAGAAGGAGTCTGGAAGTTGAGGATGAAGAAGACGACTGAGTATGGCGAAGTGGAGTCTGCAAGTGATTGTAGTTTGGATTCGGCATGGCCGCCGGCGAAGATCCTTCGGAATTCCGGTTGTAACTCTCCGATGGCCGAAAAAATGACAAAAATGATTTTTGGTTTTATATATTATTATCAATTATGGTATGCAACTTTAACAACGTTACTTTATGGGAAAAATAAGTTTGATTTCGTGTTTTTAACCTATGTTTGAAAAACAAGTTTTTAAGTTTTTTTTACGATGAAAATTATGTAAGCGTAGTAAATGTTGGTTATATAATTAGATTTATGTCTCTTATTAAATTCTCACTTTAAATTTAAACCACCAATCTATCAAATTAATTCACATTTCCCATCTAAATTTATTCACAAGAAATTAATTTATCTAAAAATTATTAACAAAAAATTACACAAAAAAACTCAATTACTCTTATGCCCTTATTAAATTCTCACTCTCAATTTCAACAACCAACCTATCAAATTAATTCACCAAAAATTCTCCACCTAAATTTATTCACAAAAAATTAATTTATCCAAAAATCATTAACAAAAAAATATTCACACAAAAAAATTCTTCACCAAATTTAATTTGTTTACAACCACAAAAAGTTCTCTTCACCAAATTATCTCCGTAACAAAATTCGTCAAAGTCCAAAACTTGTATTTCACAAAGTTATAATTTTGTACACTCCATAATAAAGTATGTATTTCATTTTGTATGTATTCAATGGTTCAATAATTTATGGAGAAATTGACAAAAATAAATGACATTTTTTTAATTTGATTTATGTTTGTTTTGTTGATTGTTTCTTTTTTTTATAATGCCCATTTGACATTTCATATTTTTATAATACCCTAAACACTAAAATTATAAATTTATAAAAAAAAAAAAAAGAGCAATTTTTTTAGATACCCGATCGGGCTTCACTGGGTAGAAAGGAAATGAGTTAAAATTACCTGGTCGGGCTTCACCGGGCACGGAGCAATTGATGAAATAAGTTGGATACCCGGTCAGGCTTTACCGGGTAGAAGGCAAATGAGTTGAAATTACCTGGTCGGACTTCATCGGGTTCAAAATAATTGTTGGAATAAGTTTGATTCCTGGTCGGGCTTCATCGAGTCTTTAGCGGGTATGAAATAAATTGATTGACCCGATGTTTCTGGATATGGGATAGGAACCAAGCTAGGATTGGTCCGGGACCTAGTAGAGTTAACCTAGCCCGACCGGGCACACAAAAAATAAAGATTCTGTTTTTTGGCCCAGTGTTGTACCCAACCGAGTGGACGACCAGGCCCATTCTTTTTCTTTTTTTTTTTTATTTTGTTTTTTCTGTAACTACATTACGTTAATACATTTTTGTTATAAATGGTAGGAAAATGTCTCGTGTTTGGATTTGTTTCGATGGCGTTTGGAATGAAAGGGAAAGGGATTATGATGGAGAAGAGTTGTGGAGGTTTGACATTACGGTCGACACGACCTATAATGAATTCCTAACCAAAGTTTATAGGATAAGTGGTATAATGTCATATGAGTATAATCTTGTTATAAGATGTATACTTCAATTGAGATCTATAGCCCCTGCATTTGTAATGATAAAGATCTACACGCATTCCTCACATGGGAAGAGATCTCAGTAATACCTCTTTACTTATCCACGCTTCCCCAATGTTCAAGTAATCAATGATTTCTTTCAAAAAATTCATATATCCGATAAACTAAAGAAATTCCTTCAACATCTAGGCTAGTAAATTGCAAGATGGAGTCATGTAGTCCATTTTCCTCCACATATTTTAACCCATCGCTTACTTCGTCGCCACGCCAGTAATTTGGCGACTTATAACTTAGGGGATGATGTAGACCAAGGTCAACATTTCAATGACTGGTTTTGAAGGGAGAAGGATGATGGAGAGGAACCCAAGATTAATACCCACCATACACCTCATGCAACGAACAAACAATTGAAGACTATGGAGGTTCATCACATGCAACGAGTCGTGACTTGTCACATCCATCTAGTAGCACGATCGTCATGCCAGGTTAGTCTTATTCTTCTGAAGACGTGCAAGTTGGTGACATATTTATATCTAAGAAGGATTTAAAAATGCAGTTATCTGTGTTAACAATTAGAGATAACTTTCATTTTAGGGTGAAGATGTCGACCACAACATTATACAAAGTTATATGCTTAGTTGAATAATGCAAATGAAGACTTCGAGTCGTTAAATTGAAAAATTGTGAAATATTTAAGATTTCTAAATATGACAATGTCCACACATATAGAAATGAAATATTGACTAACGATCATAGACAAGCTTCTAGTTGGATTCTCATATATTTAATTTTGTCGAAGTTTGAAGATGTTAGTCATTCATATAGATTGAAAGACATCATGAATAATATAAAACAAGAGTATGGTGTGAGTTTAAGTTACAACAAGGCATGGAGGGCAAAGGAAGAAGCATTCGTGCTTGTTTGAGGGTCACCAAAAGAATCCTACAAGAAGTTACCTAAATTTGGTGAAGCCTTACAAATTGAAAATCTTGGTTCAACATTTAATATGATTTGCAGGAAAATAAATATTTCAAGCACGTCTTCGTAACTCTCGATGCTTCCATTAAGGGGTTTCTAAACTGCATTCGCTCTGTTTTAATTATAGATGGAACACATTTAAGGGGTAAGTATAGTGGTAAACTCCTGCTTGCAACTGGGGTCAATGGAAATAATCAAATATATCCAGTCGCGTTCGGTATATCTGATGGAGAAACTGATGAATCTTGGATGTGGTTTTTTCAGCAATTAAGATGTGTAATTGGGCAAGTTCGTGATTTGGTTTTCGTATCAGATAGACACCCAAGCATAAAAAAGACAATCATCACGGTCTTCCCATAAGAATTTCATGGTATTTGCATCCATCACTTGAAAGCTAACTTATTAATTAATTTTAAGAATATAGATATTTTGGATATTTTCAACAAAGCAGCCAAGGTAAGTCATGAGTCTCTGTTCAACTACCACTAGAGATAATTTGCATAGAGATAATTTGCAGGGTATCTAGGTCTACGCAAATACCTAGAAGATATTGGTCTTGAGCAGTGGGCTAGAGTGTACCAACGTAACAGAAGGTACAATCAAATGACGAAAAACCTCATAGAATACAAAAAACATATGTTAAGAGATGCACGACAGTTACCAATCACGTCATTTCTAGAACATATTAGAGGTTGGTTATAGGACTTGTATTACAGACTTCGAACAAATGCATCAAACAGTACTCAAAACTGTCAGACTATGCAATGACAATAATTCGTGACGCGACAGATAAAGCAAGCAGACATGAAGTTGGGCCAATTGACCAACATGAGTTCGAGGTGATAGATGGAGGTTTAGCAGGTCGTGTAAATATTCACACAAGAACATGCACTTGTCGCAAGTTTGATTATTATGAAATCCCTTATTCACATGCGATTGTTGCACGCAAGGTTCAGAATATTGATCCTATATCTCTTTGTTCACGAGTATACTTTGTTGGATCAGTGTTGGCTACGTATGTTGAACCTATTAACTGAATCTATTCCTTAGATGGAATGAGTTGCAATGTGATCCTTATCTACAAAAGATTGTAATCATTAATAAATAAACTAATAAGCTATAATCATGGGAAAAATTTTAACTCAAAAAAGTTAAAAAGGAACATACTGCATCTGACCCAAAGACTTCGTCTCTAATCACTCCATATGGAAAAGAATATGAGCACGGCCATTTCAAAATGCATGGTATTGCATTGTCATTCAATCTATTTGCAATGTGACTAGATAATGATGAAATCGTTTCGTATGCCCATACCTATAGGAAATGCAAAGGTGTATTAGTGGTGTAGTTCAATGATTTCATTAAATCAAATTAACTAAATTGCCTGAAAAGCATGGGGAAACCCATAGAGACTGTATGTCTGTTGTTTTCCATCTGCATTGCCCTTATACACCAGTGCTTTATCTTTCGATCCTTGTTTAAATCGTTTGATTGTATTTCCAGAAATTTTCTTGCTTCAGTCCTCATTGCAAAATCTATTCCAATCATCTATGATCGCTAAATTTACAAAATCTATTTGTTTTTTCCTCTCTCTACCCATCATAGCAATCTCAATAAAATAAAACAATGTAATTTTCACTGCATTAACATCATTTTCAAACTCAAGTGTTGGAAAAATATAGTCTAACTCACATGCCTTCATACCCTCATTGTCATTTAGATACTTAGCTCTGAGTCTAACAAAATAATTTTCTTCCCTCAAAGTTCTAGTTTGATGTTTTAGTCCTGTAATAAGGTCAAACTCTATTTGGCTGAATGATACCTTATTCCCCATAAGATTAAAACTAATAACATCTCTCCTAGATTCCTCTACCTCTCAAAAAAAAAAAATATAATGAATTAGTGATCCATTGAAGATGATGTTTGTGTCAAGGAGAGGACCAGGACATGTTTGTATAAACATGGCTAATTGTGTCAAAGTTGGTTTTTTTTCTTAATTTTAGGGATAGTCTTTCCTAAATGAGAACAATAGGAAAGGGTTGTAGGAAAATGATCATTAGGATGAACCTTCATTTCTAGTTCTATATAACAACCTACATTTTTCATCAAATAGATAAAATAGAAGTCAACACAACACGACATTTCGTCATGATATTTAAAAATACAAAAAAAAAAAAGTAAGCTACTAGTTTTTGGCCCGACCCTACACCTGTTTGCGCCTAAGACCGGGTAAAAAACCAGTAGCCAGCTTCGAAGATTACCTGGTCCGGCCCCTTTCCAGTCTCGAGTCACCCCGTCCCAACCTTATAACTACTAGTTTTTGGACCGACCCTGGGACTGAGCCAAAAACTAGTGGTGGTCCCACCTGCCTCTTCACCCCCTTCTCGTCCGATCCCGCCCCTTTTCCCAAGTCACCCTGCCCCATACCCGGCCAGTTCCGAGATCGGGCCAAAAAGGAAAGTCCCCTCCCCTTTTCGCCCGATACCCCCCATTCTCACCCACACTTCCCGATCCCCTCCCCTTCTCGCCCAGTCTCGCCCCATCTCACCCGCCCTGCCCCCTTCTCGATCTCAATTTCCCATAACACATCCTGCCCGGTTGCCTGTCCGGTCAAGATCTAAAGAAACCTAACTGGGCTTTATTGAATTGGAGATACTCAAAATTCGAAAATCAGAGTTTAAAGCAAAAAATTGGTTTCTAATGTACAAATCAACTCATATACTATCTATAGGCCCTAAAATCATTCTAAAATGCAACGTTTTTTTTTTTTTTTTTTTTTTTAAAAAAAAAAAAAAAAAAAAAAAAAAAAAAAAAAAAATCTAAAAGGTTATGAAATTTATGAAAACCCATAAAATCAAGAACAATGCTAAAAAATCCAAAACCAGAACCCTCCTAAAATGTGCATAAATAATGACTTGACGAAGATGAATCGGTGAACTTGAAGATGATGAACCGAAATGTTGAAGAAAAACTGAAAGAATGTGAGGAGTTTTGAAAGGAATTTGAAGGGTGGCAAGAAAACGGTCATGGAGGGAGGATTGGGGTTTTGAATCTTTTTCCTACAAAAAAGGTATAATAGTCTTTTCCTACCTATAAGAGGTCAAAATTACATTCTTTTTAAAAAGGGTATTTTTTTCCAAAGAAAAACTTTCAATAGGCCATTTCCCCCAATTTAAAATTTATTTAGTTTTCTTGCCAATAGTTATATTGTGTGTATATATTTTACTGTAAAATTGGTGCTACTATCTATCTATCTATCTATCTATATATATATATATAATATTGGTACCATTTAATTTAATTTTTAATAAAATTAAATTTAAAATATACAATAATATACTTATTACTTTTTTCATGAATTTTTCTTTTAATATTAAAAATATAAACTAAAAAATCCATAATGAATGAGCTCATAAACTCTCTCGATTTTGATTGGTTGACATTTCAAATTTATTAACCTTTTATCTTTTTATTCACAATTTTTTTCAAATTTATTTAAAATCCCAATTATTAATATAACTCTTTCAAAACTCTCATAAGTTTACGTTGGGAGAGTTGAAGACCTTTCATAGTTCTTTATTTATTTATTTTTTAAAAAACTAAAACTCTTTCAGTTTCCCTCGTAAATATAGTACGTATGGTATGTTAGGTTAGATTATTTTAAGTTGAATTTTCTCCCTCACTCTAAATCTCTCCCCATTCTCAAATTTTCATCGATATTTTGTGTGGCCTCACGAGTCCAAAATTGATTATCAATTGCAAGAGCAGAAATCATTTCTTTAACTCAATATAGCTGCTTCAAGTTTCAGGGTTTTTTCGTTCAAATTCTTTTACTTTTTTTTTTTTTAAGAAAGTATTTCATATTATTGATTGTTCAATTCCTTAACATCTAAGATTTGTTTATATTTACATACTTAGAATATCAATATGTATATTATAAAATATAAATCTGGATATGAAAAGCTCAAGAAGAAAAGAATAGAAGAAAAATTGATTGAATCTAAAAAAATATACTCTCGATAAATTTGTTATTGGAAGTAAAAGTAATAAAATCGATGAAATAATATAGAGATGATAGGTATAGACAAATTGATGGATGAAACAAAGATAGTAGATAATATATGGTTGAAAATGAAGCTTGTAATCAAATAATTTTAAATGGGAGGAAAAAAAACTAGAGGGGGGAGGAAAGCGAAAAAAGAGAAACAAGGATGATATTAGTAATGATAACGATACATGTATGGTGCAGTCTAAATATAATATATATGATCTAAGAAGATGGAGAAATATTGATTCTAAATTAACTGACTTATTGATAGAAAAATGTCTCATTAGAGAAAGTCATTTAATTTTTTCCAAAAATGAAAATTCTAGATATTTGTCTAATATTCGTTATACTAAAAAACTATCTAATGGTGGAAAACACGATAGAAATTGGGTAGTACTCAAAGGATTTCAATAAAGTTTATTGTTTTTGTTGTAAGTTATTTGGTACTAAATCTAATACAATTCAGTTGGCTAATGAAGAAGTTGATGATTGAAAAATCTTAGTTCTCGGCTTAAAAGTCATGAAACTAGTAATGAACACATGTCTATAATGAATATTTGTGTTGATTTACGGATTATATTATTAAAAAACAAAACAATTGACAAAGATGTTCAATAATTAATTGATAAAGAAAATGAACATTGGAATAAAGTATTAACACGAATCGTTGTTGTTATTAAAAATCTTGCTGAAAATAATTTAGCATTTTGAGGTAGTAATGAAAAGGGTGGGTCTTCTTGTTTGTGAGTTTAGAGTGTTGTCCAGTTGTTAATATATTTTTCTTTAAGTGTACCATAACCAAGTCTCCAACTTTAAATTCAATTGCTCTTCCGTGTTCGTCCGCTTTTGTTTTGTAAAGGTAAGTACTTGCTTCTAAGTGTTGGCGGACTTCTTCATGTATTTTCTCCACTTTTTCAACCATAATGTTCGCCTCAGCACTTAAGTCGATTGAATGCTACAAGTAGGGGTGATCATTGAAACCGCTGAAATTAAATTGAATATTAAATTAAACCGAAACTGAAGACTGAACTGAAACCAAACCAAAACAAAATTAATGTGGTTCGATTCGGTTTGACATATGTTGAAATCGATTTAATATGGTTCAGTTTGGTTTCAAATATGAAAATCGATTTGAAATCGAACCGAACCGCTTTTAAATAAATGTATTAAAAATATATAATTATATATAATATATTTATATCTTTTTAGTGCTTCACTTTCAGTCCAGTCTCTCTTATTTCTTAGACTCGCTCGACAGTCAACGCCACCAGGCTAAATCTCCTCTCTCAAACTCCGTCCTTCGACGAAGTTCTATGATCTTTGTTAGGTCGATAGTTGACGCCGCCAAGCTAAATCGCCGTCAGCCATAGAAACCTCCATCCTTCGTCGAAGTTTCTATAAATTTCAAAGTCCTCCAATCAACCGTCGAAGTTCTCCGATCTCACGTCTCAGCCTCATATCTCAGGTCCTCCGTAGATCTCAAGTCTTCAAACGATGAAAAACCTTTAAAAAAAAAAAGGAACCGCGAAACCGAACCGCGTAATGTGGTTTGGTTTAGTGCGGTTCAGTTCGATTTCATTAAAAAAAAAAACAATTTTTAAAAATTATCGTTCGGTTCGGTTTGGATGTTAAACCGAACCGAACTAAACCGTAAACACCCCTAGCTACAAGTTTAACTCTCTTGTCATTTGGAATGTTGGCATATTCAAAGGAGTTTTTTACCTTTGAAGCCCAATCGAGAAATTCTTCTACATCCATCCAACTATCAAACTAGGAAGGTCAATTTTCATCTTGTACTCGGTGTTGTCATGATGAAATTGTTGTTTTCCACCATTAAAATCCATTCTATTTTGTATTCCACCAAGTAATTCTCTCCTTCACTCGAAGAATCAAAATCTTGCATCATGAAGCTTCATCCATGAAGTTCTTGAGGTCTAAACCTTGCTTGGTACAAGTTTCTTGGAGTTACATTTTTGTTTTGTTTAGTTTCTTGATGAAACACTTAATTGATCTTGGTCTTTCCATAGTTTCTTGGTGGTACTTATTTATCGAAAATGGCCAACTCTTCACCTTTTGCCTTGTTCATACCAGGGTCTTGAGGTTTTTGAATCCGAATTCCTTCTTTCGGTATGTTAACGTGTTTGTGATTATCCCCTCCAACTTGGATGTTCATTTGGCTTAGAACTTGGGATAATATGGAATGTAACTCACTCATATCTCCTTTCATTTCGACAGTAGACTTCTCTACAGTTGACAGTTGAGCTTCTACTGCTTTGTTTGAAGAGGATGCTTTCGGGTCCATTGAGATCCAAGAAGAATTCGGTTGGATTGGCACTCTGCACTTGATGTAATTACTTCGAGATTGCTAGAGATAATTCTTTTATTAATGAATAAATGGGATGACAATAAGCTTATTTATACGAGAAAGGTGATTGACCACCGAAATAATTGGTCACCTAAGATTGATTACCTAAATAATTGGTCACTAACAAACAACAACCAACTGGATTAAAACTCATAAAACAACTAAATACTTAACAATATAAATAACTAATCAACAATTTAGGGAGTTATAACTTAACTCTACTTCTACATAGGCGGTCTCTCTATGAAAGTTTTGTCTAAGACCTCATATGATCTTGAGCCGCCTCTGATACGAGAAATGATTATTGTTACTCGAAGTTAATATTGATGCCATTGAAATTGCATAATAGTTGTGGACATGTTGATACTTTTATCCTTATTTTTACATTTATCGTCATTAAAAATAAATCAATATTTCATTATATTGCAAAAAGTTTTATTAAACATAAAATAATAAGTAACAAAATATACTACTTGTAAATATAATATAAATAATATATATATATATATATTTGCAATATGACAATGATTATGTGTAGGCTACACCTAATTCTATGCATCATTTTTTTTTATATATTAAAAAAAATAATCCAATTAAAAAAGTATATATTTTGTCATAGGATAGATGTTTATTAGAGTGTTGTCTGCGTTAGGGTCGGCAAAAATCCCTGGGGGCGTCCCCGGTGCGGCTTCCCCGATCGAGAATAGGAATCCCCATTTTGACCGGGATAGGGGTCAAACTGAGTCCTCAGTCGAGGATAGGAAGGGTATCCCCAATCCATCCCCGACCCGACCTTGTCATGTAATTTTTACCATTATTACTTAATATATATATATATATATATATATATATATATATATATAATCATTTAATCATTTATTATTATTTCTCTCTATATATAATAAATAAATTTATAATAACAATAAGATAATCTACTGTTATTATAAATTATATAACAGTAGCTTAACATATGTTTTTATGGTTTTATTTTAATTTTTTCAATTTATATCCATGATGTAATTAACTTTAACTTTTTATTAAATCTACAATAAAAATATAAAATATTTTTAATTATTATTTTAAATACATAAAACAACAATAATAATACTAATTTATTGTCTAAAATATTTATCATTTTAATATAAATATCAAATTTTCTCTATAGTTAAATTAAACCTCTTATTCTCCTAATGTAATTCCTCTCTCTTTTCTTCTTCCATTCTCCTTTTATCACTCTCAACGATTTATTTGCTTTATTAATTTTTTTTTATCAAATTTGTTTGTAGTATTATGGTATATTTTTTTTTTTTGTTGAAATTTTGTTTGTAGCATTATGTTTTTATTTTTAATTTAATTAATTGCAACACTAATCCCACATATTGAATATTTTATTTATTTATTTATAGATTTTTTTTATAGCATTAGGTCTAGGAGAAGATATCACATTTATCTCTCTCTTTTTGTTTAACATTAGTCCTCATCTTCGTAATTTTTTTCTATACACGTAGATTCACCTATTGAAGAAGGTGGATGTCCAAAGACAACTTTTTTGTTTAAGGTCAAAGAAATTTGTCAAAGTTCAATCAATTTAGAGGCTAATAAGAGACAAATAAGAGAGTGATTGATTGTTTTATGTTTTTGTAGTTTCTTTTACTTTTTAAATGTTGTAGATGCACGCAAATGTTTTATGCTTTTGTAATTTTTTTTTCTTTCACTTTAAAGGTTTTTTTTTAAAAAAAAATTGGTCTAGAGTTTAGTTGTGTTAAGTCATGAAAATCTGAAGTAGTTTTTGTCACACCCCGTCCCAGACCACCTTCTTAACCTAGAGAAAGGGTGACTGCAGCAGTTACCAACCCTTAGGCTAACACTTACTGCCTAATAGCTCTTGTGGAATAACTCTGATACCAATTATAATTCATATGCAACGGGATGTCTTTAGGCCCACAATTTATTAACATAGAAACATAATATGTTTAAAGTCATTACAACACTAGATTTACAAGTCCCAAAACCCACAAACCATAGTCCCTATATGAACAATAACAACATGTGTACAATATTAACAGTAACCACCTAACAAACGGTTACAAGTCTTTTCGTCCTTTAGTGGCAGAGCAGATACTGAGCTGTTTTCAGAGGATTTGACCACTACCGGTAGGGGGGACAAAACATTTGAAACCGAGGTAAGCTTACGCCCAGTGAGTGACCGGGAAAACATAGTAAATTCTCATGCATAATTTCAGAAGATAGTTTTATCTAAAATATAGTTTAATGCAGCATAAACAATTTTCAAGCGTAATGTATATAAAACTGTTTTAATCATAAAACAGTAAAATTATTTCTCAAATAAAAGTACTGTATAACTGGTAAAATAATCCCAACACCAACTACTAGTCCAGAGAGAACCCTTTTGCTCAATCTTTGACTTTATTCACCTGTGGCCATATTAGATACTACTGCTCAGATACCTTCTCCTTGTACTTCAGTATCGAGCTACTAGGATACCTTCTCCAACGTACTTCAGTATCTCGTTGGCTTGGTACCTTCTCAAACGTACTTCAATACCAATAGATACCTTCTCCTTGTACTTCAGTATCTAGTTGGGTGATGCCTTCTCCCTTGTACTTCGGCATCGCCATTTTACCAATATTCTAAAATGTCTTGGAATCTTACCCTAGATCTTCAGCTCAGACTATAAAATTCCTCGTGGTTTGGCCGGAATCTCAAAATCTTCAAGATTGGCCCGACTGATCCGACATGTCTGAACCCTTCCGTCCTTCTTCTCAACTTCTAGCCCAGTTCCTTTGAGCCTTTTCCTTCGGCAGCCCTACTCTGAAAACTAGACTTCTAGAGCTTTCAGATGGCTTTGGAATCACTCCAAACGCACAAGTATATTAGAAGATTTCCTCGTCCAAATTTGACACATTCCTCTGAACCCTCACTACCTGTTACTTTCTCTACGAAATTTATGATTTTTGTGTGATTTGAAAATGAAATCCCAACTCCCTATTTATAGATGTTCAAATTGCTCGTGGGATTGACAACACCTACTTGGCTGCATGGCCACATGTTTAATCCTCCCTTTATCAACGTAAGTTGACTTCACCTTGGTTCAATGTATTCTTCCCAAACGCATCCAACACGATTTCTTAGGGTTTAAGAATTTCTCTTAATCGGACACCTAGATTTTAATTGACGTTTGCCCTTACATCTTCAAGCTTTGTTTGTATTCAAATTAAGGTTTTTAAATGCATAATTCACCCCAACGCGTCCAAAACATCACCCAGAAGCTTACTTGGCCGTTCAATGCATAGGCGAGGCGTGGGCGTGACGTTCGAATGCAGCACTAGACAAGGCGTGGCTGACGCACAGGCTGCTCTCGCTCTCTCTCACTTTCTCACTTAAAATCTCGCTCTCTCCAACTTTCTAGCTCAAAATTTCGCTCTCTCTACTCTCGCTCTCTCCCTCTTTCTCGCTGGTCTTGCTCTCTCCAATCTCGCTCTCTTCCACTTTTTCGCTCTCTCCAATATTTCTTGCTCAAAATCTTGCTCTCAATGATCTCGCTGGTCTCGATCTCAATGATCTCGCTCTCAACGATCTCGCTGATCTCACTCTCAACGATCTCGCTCTTAGCTACTGTGAATATTGTTTGTCTCCGTGCAATTTCTACACGATTGTGACACTAGTCATTTGCCTTCCAGTGCTTTGTGCACAACACACATTTCACATAAATTTTCCATACTTAACCAATTTTTTCCAAATTTCCCGAACTCAATGTCCATATTTTTCTTTTTAAATCCCCATTGCTTCTTCACCATTTCACACCAACTTTCTCATCAACCTACTCAACTTATTTATACAAATTTAAATAGGGACACATAATTAAGTGGAAAATTAAAACAATTTAAATAAGAAAACACACTTAAGTGTAAAATTGGGATTCGGGATTCACATTTACCTCCTCCTTATAAAAATTTTGTACTCGAAATTTCACCACAAGTCCGTCAGTTTAACAACTGCGGATACTTATGTGTATGTCCTTCAGATGGATGGTTAGTCTGAGCGGACAATCCAGACATTAGAAGATATGCTGAGGGCATGTGTGTTGCAATTCAAAAGCAGTTGGGATACGCATCTGTCGTTAATTGAATTTGCATATAACAACAACTACCACTCGAGTATCGGAATGGCACCATATGAAGCCCTATACGGAAAACCATATAGGACTCCGATATGCTGGAATGAAGCCGGTGAAAGAAAATTACTAGATCCGGAACTTGTACAACAGACATCAGATAACATTAAGATTATAAGAGATAATCTTAAGACGGCTCGAGATAGGTAGAAAAGTTATGCTGATAAGCGGAGAAGAGAATTAGAGTTTGAAATGGGTGATAGAGTATTTCTAAAATTATCTTCGTGGAAAGGGATACTCAGATTCGGTAGAAAAAGGAAGTTAAGCCCAAGATATATTGGACCCTATGAGATAATAGAAAGGATTGGTCCAATGGCATATCGATTGGATTTACCTCCGGAATTATCTCGTGTTCATGATGTGTTTCATGTGGCAATGCATAGAAAGTATGTGCCAGACCTTACTCATATATTATCTGAGCAACTGGTACAGTTGAAAGAGAGTTTGTCGTATAAGGAGGAACCAGTGGAGATTCTGGATAGAAAGGAACAAGTCTTGAGGAATAAGACAATCCCATTAGTAAAGGTGCTATGGCGAAATCATGCTATAGAAGAAGCAACATGGGAAGTTGAGGAGAAAATCAGAAATAAGTATCTGCAGTTGTTTAACTGACGAACTTGTGGTGAAATTTCGAGGACAACATTTTTATGAGGAGGTAAATGTGAACCCTGAATCCCAATTTTACACTTAAGTGTGTTTTCTTATTTAAATTGTCTTAATTTTCCACTTAATTGTGTGTCCCTATTTAAATTTGTATAAATAAGTTGAGTAGGTTGATGAGAAAGTTAGTGTGAAATGGTGAAGAAGGAATGGGGATTTGAAAAGAAAAATATGGACATTGAGTTTGGGAAATTTGGGAAAAATTGGCTAAGCATGGAAAATTGATGTGAAATGCGTGTTGTGCACAAAGCACTGGAAGGCAAGTGACTAGTGGCACAATTGTGTAGAAATTTCACGGAGACAAACAATGTTCGCAGTAGCTAAGAGCGAGATCGTTGAGAGTGAGATCAGCGAGATCATTGAGATCAAGACCAGCGAGAAAGAAGGAGAGAGTGAGAGTAGAGAGAGCGAGATTTTGAGCGAGAGTAGAGAGAGCGAGATTTTGAGTTAGAAAGTTGGAGAGAGCAAGATTTTGAGCGAGAAAGTGGGAAAGAGCGAGAGCAGCCTGTGCGTCAGCCACGCCTTGTCCGGTGCTGCATTCGAACGTCACACCCACGCGATCGAAGGGCCTTGCCTATGCATTGAACGACCGAGCAAGCTTCTGGACGATGTATTTGGACGCGTTGGGGTGGGTTATGCATTTAAAAATACTAATTCGAATACAAACAAAGCTTGAAGACGTAAGAGTAAACGTCAATTAAAATATAGGTGTCCGATTAAGAGAAATTCTTAAACCCTAAGAAATTGTGTTGGATACGTTTGGTAAGAACACATTGAACCAAGGTGAAGTCAGCTTACGTTGATAAAGGGAGGATTAAACATTTGGCCATGCAGCCAAGTAGATGTTGTCAATCCCACAAGCAATTTGAATGCTTATAAATGGAGAGTTGGGATTTCATTTTCAAATCACACAAAAATCATAAATTTCGTAGAGAAAGTAAGGGCAGTGAGGGTTCAGAGGAATGTGTCAAATTTAGACGAGGAGATCTTCCAATCTACTCGTGTGTTTGGAGTGATTCCAAAGCCATCTGAAAACTGTAGAAGTCTAGTTTTCAGAGTAGGGTTGTCGGAGGAAAAAGCTCAAAGGAACTGGGCTGGAGGTTGAGAAGAAGGTAGAAGGGTTAGACTATCAGATCAGTTTAGGCCAGTTTTGAAGATTATGAGATTTCGGCCAAACCATGAGAAATTTTGAGCTGAAAGTTTAGGGTAAGATTCTTAAGACATTTTAGAATACGTTTGTAGAAAGAAGTATTTCCAAATAAGGTTCGGAACTATGAGTAATCTAAGTTGTAAGTTGAATCTGGATTCTAGGGGTGAAAAAGGGACCCGAGGAGCTACTAGAGTGAAAAGTTCCTAAGAATTCAAGGTGAGTGGCTAAAATGTTTTCAAACTAGAATGTTTTTAAACTGGTTTGATTACAAACGTTTTACAGAAAGCATGTTTGCAAAAATATTCTCATGCCTACTAGTTTTATAAAGTGGTTTCTAAGCAAGTTTGAATTGTGATTTGAACGCATGCATATTGTTGAAAAACTATTTACATATGTATATGTATTGATTTTATCCAGCATGCATTACCATCTCTAAAGCCATGTTGTATATATGTTATATTGTACATGCTTTAAAGGGAAAAGTTGTTTATAAATAGTTTTGGTAAAATGTGATGTCGAAGTACAAGGAGAAGACATCCACCCAACTAGATACTGAAGTACAAGGAGAAGGTATCTATTGGTACTGAAGTACGTTTGAGAAGGTACCAAGCCAACGGGATACTAAAGTACGTTGGAGAAGGTATCCTAGTAGCTCGATACTGAAGTACAAGGAGAAGCTATTGAGCAGTAGTACCTAATGTGGCCACAGGTGAACTAAGTCGGAGATTGAACAAGAGGGTTCTCCTCTGGACTAGCAGTTGATGTCGGGATTATTTTACCAGTTATAAAGTACTTTGATTTGAGAAATGCTTTTATTGTTTTATGTTTAATACAACTTTACATGTTTATGCTTGAAAAACGTTTATGTTGCAGTACAAGTACTGAAAGTTTATGTTTTAGTTAAAAACTCATTACTGAAATCATGCATGAGAATTTACTATGTTTTCTCAGTCATTCACTGGGCGTAGGCTCACCCCATTTTCAAATGTTTTTGTCCCCCCCCAGGTAGCGGTTAAATCCTCTGAAGACAGCTCAGTATCTGCTCTGCCACTAAAGGACGAAAAGGCTTGTAATGGTTTGCTAGGTGGTTACTGTTAATATTGTACACATGTTACTATTGTTCATATAGGGACTAGGGTTTGTGGGTTTTGGGACTTGTAAATCTAATGTTGTAAATACTCTAACATATTAGGTTTCTAAGTTAATAAATTGTGGGTCTACAGCCGTCTCGTTGCATATAATTTGTATTTGGTATCAGAGTTATTCCGCAAGAATTTTTAGGCAGTAAGTGTCAGCCTAAGGATTGATAACTGCTGCAGTCACGCCTTTCTCTAGGCTAAGAGGTTTTAAGCAGTAAGTTGTTATTTATAAACAACTTTTCTCTTTAAAGCATGTACAGTATAACACATATACAACATGGTTTTAAAGATGATAACGCATGCTGGATAAAATAGTTACTGATGAATAGGATATTCCATTCTTATCTGGATCAGTTTGTGATAGTATTCATAGATGACATACTAGTGTATTCCAGTAGTGCAGAAAAACACAAAGAACATCTAAGGATGGTATTACAAACTTTAAGAGAAAAGAAGTTATATGCCAAATTTAGTAAGTATGATTTTTAGTTAAATCAAGTCATATTTCTTGGGCATATAGTTTCAGCTGACGGAGTTAGTGTTGATTCCCAAAAGATAGAAGCAGTAGTTAATTGGGAACGACCCCTGAATGTAACCGAAGTACGCAGTTTTATGGGTTTAGAAGATTATTATAGGAGATTCATGGAGGGTTTCTCTAAGATAGCCCTTCCATTGACAAACTTGACCAGAAAAGATGCAAAGTTTGAATGGTCGCCAGAATGCGAGCATAGTTTTCAAGTGCTGAAACAAAGGTTAGTATCAGCATCAGTATTAACTCTACCTACACCAGGTAAGGGGTTTTAAGTTTATTGTGATGCATCCCGACAAGGGTTAGGATGTGTGCTGATGCATGAGGGAAAAATAGTAGCATATGTTTCGCGACAGTTAAAGAAGCGTGAATGCAACTACCCTACACATGATTTAGAGTTAGCAGCAGTTGTGTTAGCTCTAAAATTGTGGAGACATTACCTGTTTGGTGAATGATGTCATATATTTACAGACCATAAGAGTCTAAAGCATATCTTTAATCAAAAGGAACTAAACCTAAGACAGAGAAGATGGCTTGAATTGATTAAAGATTATGACTGTACAATTGACTATCACCCAGGTAAAGCAAATGTGGTAGCTGATGCCTTAAGTCGAAAAACTAGATCAGCTAGAGCTGGTATTAATTCAGTGAAGGGTAGAATGTTCTATGAGTTGTATAATGCTAGGGCAACATTGTCAATCGATCGAAAATGAGGATTACTAGCCTTATTTCAAGTGCGTCCTACTCTTGTAGAAAATATTCTACGTGAGCAATTAAAGGATTATGATCTGAAGAAGTTAGCTGAAGAAGTGGATAAAGGATTGAGGACGGACTATCAACTAAGAACAGACAAAGTGCTATTAAAGGAGGGTAGGATTTGCGTACCTAAGGACTTAGCTCTTAGACAAGCTATCCTAGAAGAAGCATATAGTTCGGCATATGCTATGCACCCAGACAGTACAAAGATGTACAGAACATTAAAGAAATCGTACTGGTGGCCGGGTATGAAAAAAGAAATAGTGAAGTATGTTGACAAGTGTCTAATATGTCAACAAGTTAAACCAGAGAGACAGAAACCAACATGATTACTTAATCCACTCCTAGTACCAGAATGGAAGTGGGAACATATTACGATGGATTTCTTGTATGGATTACCTAAGACACCAGCAAGCTATGATGGTATATGGGTAATTGTGGATAGATTGACAAAAACAACTAAGTTTTTACCTATTAAAGCCACTTATACCCGGGCCAACTAGTTAAGCTATATGTTGATCGAGTCGTAAGTCAGTTTGGAGCTCCAGTTTCAATTGTATCAGATCGAGACTCCAGATTTAATCAAAGTTTTGGCCTAGTTTGCAGAAAGCTATGGGGATCAAGTTATATTTCAGTACCGCTTTTCATCCATAGACGGATGGTCAGTCTGAACGGACAATCCAAACATTGGAAGACATGCTGAGGGCATGTGTGTTGCAATTCAAAGGCAGTTGGGATATGCATCTGTCGTTAATTGAATTTGCGTATAACAACAACTACCATTCGAGTATCGGAATGGCACCATATGAAGCCTTATACGAAAGACCATGTAAGACTCCGATATGCTGGAATGAAGTCGGTGAAAAGAAATTACTAGGTCCAGAACTTGTACAATAGACGTCAGATAACATTAAGATTACAAGAGATAATCTTAAGACAACTCGAGATAGGCAGAAAAGTTATGCTGATAAGCGAAGAAGGTAATTAGAGTTTGAAATGGGTGATAAAGTATTTTTGAAGTTATCTCAGTAGAAAGGAATACTCAGGTTCGGTAGAAAAGGGAAGTTAAGCCCGAGATATATTGGACCCTATGAGATAATAGAAAGGATTGATCCAATGGCATATCGATTGGATTTACCTCCAGAATTATCTCATGTTCATGATGTGTTTCATGTGGCAATGCTTAAAAAGTATGTGCCAAACCCTACTCATATATATTATCTGAGCAACCGGTACAGTTGAAAGAGAATTTGTCATATAAAAAGGAACCAATGGAGATTATGGACAGAAAGGAACAAGTCTTGAGGAATAAGACAATCCCATTACTAAAGGTGCTATGGCGAAATCATGCTATAGAAGAAGCAACATGGGAAGTTGAGGAGCAAATCAGAAATAAGTATCCGCAGTTGTTTAACTGACAAACTTGTGGCAAAATTTCGAGGATGAAATTTTTATAAGGAGGAGGTAAATGTGAACCTTGAATCCCAATTTTATACTTAAGTATGTTTTCTTATTTAAATTGTCTTAATTTTCCACTTAATTGTGTGTCCCTATTTAAATTGGTATAAATAAGTTGAGTAGGTTTATGAGAAAGTTAGTGTGAAATGGTGAAGAAGGAATGAAGATTTGAAAAGAAAAATATGGACATTGAGTTTGGGAAATTTGGCTAAGTATGGAAAATTTATGTGAAATGCGTGTTGTACACAAAGCACTGGAAGGTAAGTGACTAGTGGCACAATCGTGTAGAAATTGCACAGAGATAAACAATGTTCGCAGTAGCTAAGAGCGAGATCGTTGAGAGCGAGATCATTAAGAGCAAGATTTTGAGCAAGAAATATTGGAGAAAACGAGATTTTGAGCTAGAAAGTTGAAGAGAGCAAGAGTGGGGAGAGTGAGATTTTGAGCGAGAAAGTGGGAGAGAGAGAGAGTGGAGAAAGCGAGAGTAGCGAGAAAGTGGGAGAGAGTGAGAGCAGCCCATACGTCAGCCACGCCTTGTCCGGTGCTGCATTCGAACGTCACGCCCACGCCTCACCTATGCATTGAATGGCCGAGCAAGCTTTTGGGTGATGTATTTGGACGCATTGGGGTGGATTATGCATTTAAAAACCCTAATTCGAATACAAACAAAGTTTGAAGACGTAAGGGCAAACGTCAATTAAAATCTAGGTGTCCGATTAAGAGAAATTCTAAAACCCTAAGAAATTGTGTTGGATGCGTTTGGGAAAAACACATTGAACCAAGGTGAAGTTAGCTTACGTTGATAATGGGAGGATTAAACATTTAGCCATGCAGCCAAGTAGGTGCTGTCAATCCCACGAGTAATTTGAATGCTTATAAATAGGGATTTGGGATTTCATTTTCAAATCACACAAAAATCATAAATTTTGTGGAGAAAGTAGAGGGTAGTGAGGATTTATGGGAATGTGTCAACTTTGGACGAGGAGATCTTCCAATCTACTCGTGTGTTTGGAGTGATTCTAAAGCCATCTGAAAGCTCTGGAATTCTAGTTTTCAGAATAGGGCTGTCAGAGGAAAATGCTCAAAGGAATTGGGCTGGAGGTTGAGAATAATGCAGAAGGGTCAGACTGTCGGATCAGTATGGGCCAGTCTTGAAGATTTTGAGATTTCGGCCAAACCACGAGAAATTCTGAGATGAAAGTTTAGGGTAAGATTTCTAAGACAATTTAGAATAAGTTTGTAGAAGGAAGTATTTCCAAATAAGGTTCAAAACTATGAGTAATCTAAGTTGTAAGTTGAATCTAGATTCTAGGGGTGAAAAAGAGACCTGAGGAGCTACTAGAGTGAAAAGTTCCTAAGAATTAGAAGTCAGTGGCTAAAATGTTTTCAAACTAAAACGTTTTTAAACTGGTTTGATTACAAACATTTTACAGAAAGTATGTTTGCGAAAATATTCTCATTCTTACTAGTTTTATAAAGTGGTTTCCAAGCAAGATCTGAATTGTGTTGTGAACGCATGCCTATCGTTGAAAAACTATTTACATATGTTGATAAAAATCAACATATACAACATGTACAGTTTGCTCTGATACCAAACTATCACACCTCGTCCCAGACCACCTTCTTAGCTTAGAGAAAGGCGTGACTGCAGCAGTTACCAACCCTTGGATTGACACTTACTGCCTAATAACTCTTGCAGAATAACTCTGATCCCAATTATAATTCATATGCAACGGAACGTCTTTAGGCCACAATTTATTAACTTAGAAACATAATATGTTTAGAGTCATTACAATACTAGATTTACAAGTCCCAAAACCCACAAACCCTAGTCCCTATATGAACAATAGTAACATGTGTACAATATTAACAGTAACCACCTAGCAAACTGTTACAAGTCTTTTCGTCCTTTAGTGGCAGAGCAGATACTGAGCTGTCTTCAGAGGATTTGACTGCTACCTGTAAGGGGGAAGAACAAAAACATTTGAAAACGGAGTGAGCTTATGCCCAGTGAGTGACTGAGAAAACATAGTAAATTCTTATGCATGATTTTAGTAATGAGTTTTTAACTGAAACATAAACTTTTACAGTACTTGTACTGTAGCATAAACGTTTTCCAAGCGTAAAACATGTAAAGCTATTTTAAACATAAAACAATAAAAGAATTTCTCGAATCAAAGTACTTTATAACTGGTAAAATAATCCCAACACCAACTGCTAGTCCAGAGAGAACCCTCTTGTTCAATCTCCGACTTAGTTCACCTGTGGCCACATCAGGTACTACTGCTCAGATACCTTTTCCTTGTACTTCAGTATCGAGCTACTAGGATACCTTCTCCAACGTACTTCAGTATCCCGTTGGCTTGGTACCTTCTCAAACGTACTTCAGTACCAATAGATACCTTCTCCTTGTACTTCGACATCACATTTTATCAAAACTATTTATAAACAACTTTTCCCTTTAAAGCATGTACAATATAACACATATACAACATGGCTTTAGAGATGGTAACGCATGCTGGATAAAATCAATACATATACATATGTAAATAGTTTTTCAACAATATGCATGCGTTCAAATCACAATTCAAACTTGCTTGGAAACCACTTTATAAAACTAGTAGGCATGAGAATATTTTTGCAAACATGCTTTCTGTAAAATTTTTGTAATCAACCCAGTTTAAAAACATTCTAGTTCGAAAACATTTTAGCCACTCACCTCGAATTCTTAGGAACTTTTCACTTTAGTAGCTCCTCGGGTCCCTTTTTCACCCCTAGAATCCAGATTCAATTTACAACTTAGATTACTCATAGTTTCGAACCTTATTTAGAAATACTTCCTTCTACAAACTTATTCTAAAATGTCTTAAGAATCTTACCCAAAACTTTCAGCTCAGAATTTCTCGTGGTTTGGCCGAAATCTCAAAATCTTTAAGGCTGGCTCAGACTGATCCGATAGTCTAACCCTTCTACCTTCTTCTCAACCTCCAGCCCAGTTCCTTTGAGCTTTTTCCTCCGGTAGCCCTACTCTGAAAACTAGACTTCTAGAGTTTTCAGATGGCTTTGGAATCACTCCAAACACACGAGTAGAATGGAAGATCTCCTCGTCTAAATTTGACACATTCCTCTAAACCCTCACTGCCCTTTACTTTCTCTAAGAAATTTATGATTTTTGTGTAATTTGAAAATGAAATCCCAACTCTCCATTTATAGGCATTCAAATTGCTTGTGGGATTGACAACACCTACTTGGCTGCATGGCCAAATGTTTAATCCTCCCTTTATCAACGTAAGCTGACTTCACCTTGGTTCAATGTGTTCTTACCAAACGTATCCAACACAATTTCTTAGGGTTTAAGAATTTCTCTTAATCGGACACCTATATTTTAATTGACGTTTGCCCTTACGTCTTCAAGCTTTGTTTGTATTCAAATTAGTATTTTTAAATGCATAATCCACCCCAACGCGTCCAAATACATCGTCTAGAAGCTTGCTCGGTCGTTCAATGCATAGGCGAGGCGTGGGCATGACGTTCGAATCGGACAAAGCAAGGCTAACGCATAGGCGCTCTCGCTCTCTCCCACTTTCTCGCTCTTTCTACTCTCGCTCTCTTCAACTTTCTAGCTCAAAATCTCGCTCTCTCCCTCTTTCTCACTGGTCTTGCTCTCTCCAATCTCGCTCTCTCCAATCTTTCTTGCTCAAAATCTTGCTCTCAACGATTTCGCTGATCCCTCTCTCAACAATCTCGCTTTTAGCTACTGCGAACATTGTTTGTCTCCGTGCAACTTCTACACGTTTTTTTTTTTTTTTTTCCAGATTTTCCCAAAATAATTTTCCATATTTTTCTCAGTTCTTCAATCCTTTCTTCGGCCATAACGCATTTCATATAACTTCTCTATACTTAGCCGAATTTTTTTCCGAAATTTTCCAAACTCAATTTCCATATTTTTCTTTTCAAATCCCCATTCCTTCTTCACCATTCCACACTAACTTTCTCATCAACCTACTTATTATAAAATTTCATTACAATTTTACCAATTAAAGCTCAACTTAAATTATTCAAGGAAAATCTACTTAACACTTAGAAATTTCCTTCCCCTTAACTTAGGATTTAACTTTCACTTGTTAATTTCTTTTATCACTTGCTTAAGTAAGGAAAATAGAAATCCGGGTTTCATAGTTTTGTAGCCTAAAAAAACATGCATTGTTATTATCGTTGTCGTCGGTGTTGTTTGTTTAACATTTTGTTCCGCCATTCAACTACACATACTTTTTCAAATTTTCAACACTCATTTGAGATGTGAAACTCGATAAATAAAAATATATTTTACAATTTTTTTCAAATAACTATTACACTCAATGTGGACAAAATACTATTATTTATTTAATCAATAACCTTACACCATACTTTTAACGGTCGTGAAACATATGAGTCGAACATGCACAAAAATTAAGGTTGCCAGTAAGGGCATTCTACATGTTCAAACACACACAAAAAAAATAAAAATAAAAATAAAACATGACAAAAAATGACGTGATTTCATGCATATAGAAAAATATTGTTCAATGTTTATTGAGATAGTCAAGCTAGTTGGTTTAACCAAGTAGGTGCAAACAATGCTTCTTTCTATATTATGGCGGACCAACTAGGTGCAAACAATGCTTCTTTCTATATTATGGCGGGACTATTAAAAAATAAGTCTTCTGGATGTCTGTGACATGCAGGTTTATGAAGATGACATGATCATCCTTAGACAATCCTACAATATCAAATTACTATAAAAGACGACTATTAAACACTTTAAACTAATTTCAAAATTATTCTTAAAAATATTTTTTGCTAGTTGAGTTTTTTTTTTAAAATTATATATATTTTAGTTCAATGTATTTCAAAAAATATATATTTTATCTTCAAACTTTAAAAATAACAATCATTTGGCTAACATGTGCACACCATCTAATTAAGCACAATTATTTAAAACTACATAATATTAATAAAAAACAAAAAGAATCAAAACAATTATTTTAACAATTGTTGAGACAAAAATAGATGCTTAAAAGTTTGGTTTTGAAATATTAAGGGGTGTTTGGGATGTGAACTATACGAACATTATAATAACCACTCATTGCTACAATAAATATTATTTTGTAGTATCAAATTAGCTTTAGTGAACACTATTTCAAAATCCATATTTGTTATATTATTTACTATTTGCTATTGTTTTTAGTATTTTATATATATATATATATATATATATATTTGTTATAACATTTACTATTTCAAATAATTTACACCTTAAACACATATTATTATAGTTCAAACTACAAACTATTATAAACCCAATTATAATAATATTAACACTATAATAACCAACTATTTATCTCAAACACCCCGTTTGAAACTCGATGTTTTTGAGAATTTTAAATTAATCTATCGTTTGTTATTCTAAGAAATATAATCGACTAGGTTTCAATTCCAATTGTTTTAAAAAACTAATATGGTTGAAATATATTGAATTTAAAGTTAAATTACTTTTAACCTTATCATATAATTATTTTTAATTAACTAATCGTAATTAAAGTCTATGTTAATAAATATTTTAATTTTGTTTTCTTTTCGAATTTCCATTAAAGCAAAAAATTTTATTTACATAATTTTAGATCCTTCAGGTTTCAAACACAATAAAAAAATTTAAAATAATTTCTTGTACTTGGTTGATTCCAAACAAAGGGTAAAATAGGGAAAAAAAAAAGGAAAATTAAGTAAATAACTCCATAAAAGAATTACTATAAATATCTGTGAACTAAACCGTAAACAAGTTTATAATTTGTTAATGGAAATAAATTATCGGCCCATCCGAAGCTAGGGCTTCCAATTTCCAAATATAATTCAAAGCCCTACACGGATTGGGGAACGCAATTTTCTGTTCTTCTTCTTCTTCTTCTTCTTCATCTTCATCTCGTTGGAGCGTAGTCGATGCTCTGTGGTGTGGTTCTGGTCGGCGAGGAGGGCCATAGAGAGGGTTCCATTGTCAAACGCTCTCTCTCTTCTCCCACTGCTCTGTTTCTTCTCCTTTCATGTCTTCAGTCGGTGGTTTGCCTTTATCTGCTCCTCATCCTTCAGGGTCTTCTAAAACCCTAGCCATTCACTCCGGTTCTTCCCCTATATGCCTCCTTCCTTTTCTCCTTCTTTATTGTCAAAACCCCTGTTTTGATCTCAGGCTTTTTTCCTTGCACTTCCAATCCACCACTTTCAGACATGAGCGATTCTAAGGTGCCCCTTTTCTTTTATTTCATTTACTTTTATTGGGTTTCTAAGTTTTGCTTCGTTGTTTAGAGTTTATGGTTTTATTTGATAACAAGCATGCAACTGCAACTACAACGGCAACTGCAAGTATTCCATCAAGTTTACTCCTTTGGCTCATTGTTATTTATGAAAAAAAAAGAAGAATGTTTCATATGGGTGTACATCTACACTTTCAGTGGTGCATCGAGAATGTTTCATAGACCCACGTAAATACATGGCTGAATTATGCATTGTACAGTCGAGAGTAAAAACTATGTTGATTTTAGGAAGCATCTAAAGCGATGCATGGTTTAACACGTTGATATATGTAAACTTTCTTCGAGTTTAGATGGGTTTTTACTGTCTTTTGTTCTTATTTTCTCAATTGATTATTTGACGTTAGTTTCGTTTTTGGTTCTGTTACATGGCATTTAGTAGCTAAGACCGAAAAAATAGATTTAAATAATGTCATTGTATTTGTTAATGGTTTCTGCATTGATTTGTTTGAGACCTTTGGACTTATGGACTTCTCTGTTTCCTATTAGGTTCTATTATTCGGGTCTTTCACTGAAGACGAAACCAATTCATGGATGCCACCCAAGTCCAATGTTAATACTGGAAAGCTGGTCAACAATGTAAACGTGCAATTTGGTTCTCTGAATTTTACAGAAGGAAAATCATTGGGCAGTTCTGCTGACAGTGAACTGAAAGGACCTTCTGGTTCATTAACAGGATCCATTACTTTTGGGTCCACTGATTTAGCTAAGGATGATACTGAACTGGAAACTGTCCAAAGAAGAAAGAGTCATTCTCCCCGAGAATCAGGAGTGCCAAAGGAGAATGGAAGCAATTACAATTTCAATCAAAGCTTCCCTTGCACTAATGGGGTGACAACAATGAAAGTAGACGACAACGGCGCTTCGTCATTATGTGTATCAAATGGTCATAACAATTCTTTAAATCAGTTTTCAAGACTGATAACAGAAGATAGCAAGGAAAACGGTAGTATTGATCATTTGCAAGAAAATGTTCTCAAAGAGAATTTCAGGAGGGCATCCAATGTCTCTGTTACCTCCTCCACTAAGCTCCTACCTCGAGGTTTAATAAATCCAGGGAACTTATGCTTTCTGAACTCAACTCTGCAGGCTCTTTTATCCTGTCCTCCTTTTGTTGATCTTTTGAGAAACTTAAGGAATCGTGAAATCCCCAAGGTCCATGCCCTTCCTATTATAATATTACAGTGATATAAAGAAAACAAGAAGCAAATAGATTTCAAGTCATATGATTAATGACTGTTGTTTCTGTAAATATATGGCAAACTCTTGATTTTTGATATTTATTTTTCAGGCTGGTTATTCCACGCTAACTGCATTTGTAGAGTTCATATCTGCCTTTGAAGTACCTAGTTCAACTGTTCTGAATAAGGATGTGGCTGCTTTTGGGAAGCCTTTTAGCCCTCTTATGTTTGATGGTGTTCTTAAAAATTTTAGTCCAGATCTACCCAGCAGTATCTTGGGCCGTCCAAGGTTTGTGGATTTTTTTGCTAATATCTTTTCATTTCAAGGCTGGACTCTTATCCGTTGTTGTGTGGATTTTTTAATGTTAAATTCACAGTCAAGCTGAATGTAACCATTGATATAGTGGTGTCTTTTCTTTTTTGGTATTGTTCATCATAGACGTAATATTATTCAAAATTGTAAAAATTGTAGAATTATCTGCACCTTGTGCAGATATTTCATTCTTCTGATCTTTATCTCATGTGAGTTATGATTATCTTGTGATTTATTTTGTTGACTTCCTTTCACATGAGGTTCATATTAAGTTTCTAAATAGTTGATATTTGACAGTTTGATATTGAAGTTTATTGGTCAGATTTTTTAGTGGATGTCTAAAGGTTTATATTACTAGTAATTTTTATTTTTGAAATGCATAACCCACTGTAATTATCTGAATTTACGTGTTTTTTTGTACTTTAATTTCAATGCTGTGAAGGGGTTAAATATAATTTTGAAGTCCAAGTTCACAATACATAGAACTTGTACAAGAATTTTTCAGTATGGCAAAAAGTTTTTTTTTTTTATTTTTAAAATCTGTTAATGGTTCTAGCGTTCAGTTATACTTTGTCATAAGTTTAAGAAAAGAAAGATATATTGAAAAAAGTTGCATAGCCATTCTATATTTGTGCAGCCTTTTTGATGATTTTTTTTACAGTGATTCATTTCTATTTTTCATTTTAAAGGGAAGTTTTTACTGGAAGTTCAATAAGAAATGAGACCTTCATTGCTCGACCTGATGCCTATCAGAATTTTAGATTCAATTATCACCTCTAAAATGCTCTTTATGCTTGAAATGAATAAATTTTAAATTCCTGTCGTAACTGCTTATCCAGGCAGGAAGATGCACAAGAATTTTTAAGTTTTGTCATGGATCAGATGCATGCTGAATTGCTGAAGCTTGATGGAATGTCTTCAAGTACCAATGGGGGTAAATCCTTTGTAGTTGCTTCTGCAGAAGATGATGAATGGGAGACAGTTGGGCGGAAGAACAAAACTGCAGTAATGAGAACACAGAGTTTTGTTCCGTCAGAGTTGAGTGAAATCTTTGGGGGGCAACTGGAAAGCACGGTGAAAGCAAAAGGTAGTATATGCTTTACCATATACAGGCATAGAAGTCATGGATTCTTGGTCTGGTTTTGTTTTGCTTTTGCTTTTTACTGCAAATGGAATATTGTTGCAGATAATTGTCATTTAGAATTTAGTTAGTGTCTTTTGGAATTATTGTGCTTCTTACCAATTAATTTGTTATGTTTGGAATTTTTGGCAGCTACTTAACTTTCAAACTACCGTGGTTTGGCTCTCTCTCTGTATGATCCATGTGTGCAATTTCCCCTTCGATTAATGTACATTGTATTTAAGTCATCATAAATATAGGGTCTTCCACGCTTTTTTAACACTTGTTTGGTTACATTGAATATTTTCCATTTGCTTGGTTTGTTTGCTTGAGATGGCTCAAGTCTTCGTTTTTATAGTTCTGAAGAAATCGAAAGAGTTTTTAGTTTAAAGAAGATGATTTTCATTTGGGGCCTTAATCACTCTGGTTGCTTTAGGGATGGCTATCTAGTTTCCATCCACATGGATTATTATCTGCAGAAGCTGGATGTTTTATTGCTGAAATATTAACATATTTTTTCTTGGTATCATCATCTCTGATCCAGTTTATGATATGAAATTGATCAGGAAATAAAGCCTCCGCTACTGTCCAGCCCTTTCTTTCACTGCACCTTGATATTTACCCTGAAGCTGTTCGTACTATTGAGGATGCTCTACGTTTGTTTTCTGCACCAGAAACTCTTGAAGGGTACCGACCATCAGCTGCTGGGAAGGTATACTCTTATCTTGTATATATCTACAGAACCCTCTTTCTTTGATCTACCACATGAATGTTTTTCCATTCATTTCCATTCATTATTTTATTTACGCTGCCCCTTGCATTTATGACTCTGGCCCAACCGAGATTTAGGATATTTCTTCTGCAGGAAGACCTATTTACTCCATTCTATCACCTTTTAGATTGAAAATTTGGTTCCAAATTAGAAATTGGGTTTGTGAAGTATTGATTTAGTTGAGTATGGACAAATTTTTTTTATTTGCACAGTTTTAGAAACTTGTCACGCAATAATCTGAGGTGTTCTTCTTTATTAATATTAATGGAATGGATATTTTTTTCAAATTGGTTTGGTAAAATGTGATTGGTTAAGATTAATTATAGGTTGCAGGTAGTTGGCAGACATAGGATTATTGTTGAAATTTATTTTTCTTCATGGACTATATTTTTGTTATTGGAAGGCTGAAGTTCTGTATTAAAAAATGACAGAACTGGAACTCCGTTGTATCCAAGTTCTGATGGGTGCCATATTATAAGCACAAACACTCTTCACTAGGCATACTTCTAGTTTCATATGTTTCTAAAACTGAGATATATTTTCTTCAGGCTGGTGTTGTTGCTGCTAGCAAATCTGTGAAGATACAGAAACAGTCAAAGATAATGATTTTACACCTGAAGCGTTTTGGCTATGGAAGCCATGGAAGTACCAAGTTGAATAAGCCTGTGCATTTCTCACTTGAGCTGGTTTTAAACCGCGATCTTCTTGTCTCATCATCCATAGAGGTACTTATAATCCACCATCTCTTACGTTATGGTCTTTTACATTTGCCGGTTGAGATTGTTTGCTTCTGGCATTCTAGTTTCTTTGCTGTATTGTGGGGTATTTGATATGACAGAATAATAGACTTTTTAGAGGGGTCGAGAAATCAGAGAGTAGTGAGGTAATGCTTTTCTGTGTGCGTCGTTCCCTTCGCCTTCTTATAATTATGGTCTTAATCTTGTTCTCTTGGATTCGAGTCTTTTATAGCTTTGGTTGGACTCCCATTTTTCTGAGACTTGTATTCTTTTTTATTCTTATATTGTAAGCTCAACTATAAATTAGAAAGATTGTTTGCTGATTGTTTCTTTCTGCAATTCTTTCAGGGTAGGAAATATGAACTTGTGGCTACCATAACCCATCATGGAAGAGAGTCCTCAAAGGGACATTACACTGCAGATGTTAGATACCATGACAACCAATGGCTTCGATTTGACGATGCATCTGTCACTGCAATTGGGAAGAATAACGTCTTACATGACAGGGCTTATGTTCTCTTCTACAAACGAGTTTAATGACTTTGGACGCTGAATCTCCTTTCTGAATCTGCTTGTGAGGAGACTTGAGTTGGTGATTAATATATAGATGATCTGCTTTTTACTAGAATGTTGGCTTGAACTCATTATCTATTCTTTGTACGATCTGGTTCTGTAGTTATATTTTTAACTTTATAAGCTTTGTAATACACGTTTGGTTATTGCAAAAAAAATGTTTTTCCCCCTCAAAATTTTGAAGGAATAGATTAAACACTAAATCCCTCGCCTCTCAGTCTCACGCAAACTGAACCCTAGCCGCCACTGCCGCTCAACTGTCAGCTGCCTCCATAGCGTGTCTGTAGGCCATTGCTGCTTGCGCATAGTCGTGTGCGGTTCTCTCTGGTTCTCTCTCTCCAGTTTCTGCTAAGCACCGCCCCATGTGTTGCCTGCAACCAGTCGCCGTCGATGTGCACTGTCTTTAGTCTTTGTCACAGCCATGTCCTTGTTGAAAGCCACTGTCCTCTTAACGGATTTCGCCGTTGCTGTTGGATTCGTGTAGTGGACAAAATCCAGAAGGCTGAGTTCTGGGAAGTTGGATTGGAAGCTTTGAAGGAGTTAGAGCTGTTGTCCACCAAGGGTGTTGAGCATTTTGACTTTTGGTTGGGTTATTATTTGAAGTGTGGAAGTAATTTGGGGTCAAACTACAAGTTGGTAGTGTTCGACCTCAAGGTTTCTCAAAGTAAAAAAGGGAGATTAAATTATCTGGATTGGATTTCGAGGTAAAGGAAAGAATGTATTAGGAGTATGATGAGGAGGTTTGTTGACGGTGTCATGAGCAATGCTTCCACTTAGATTCAAGTTCTTGAGAAGATCTGAATTTTATTAGAGAACAATCAAATTAAGTTGTAAGTGGGTGGGACTGTCAACACTTGTGGTTCCCTCGGTTTGGTTTTTTGGTAAACTTTGATGCATACCCTATGAATGTGTGAGCTTCTCTCGCCATCGGTGAAAAATGTGAAAGAGAGGATGTTGTTGACGAGAGAGATGCAACTGCAAGAAATCTCTCAACTAAAATAGAGAACAAGCTTTTCATATGCGAGTTTGATAGAAAAAAGGTCGAGTTGTCTGTCTAATGAATCACACTGGGACAAAACATTTACAATCACTGGAGAGAAAGCTTACGTTTGGTTGACTGACTCTTTAGAGGAAGTGCCGCAAGCCCTCAAGCTCCAAAAGTTCTTCAAGAACCCTTTTGCAATAGAGATCTTATTTGGATTAAAAAGAACAACCAATAAAAGAGGAAGCTTTTTGGAGATAACAAAAGTGCTGAACTCGAGGAAAAAAAGCAACCTTGTTATTCCATTTGGAGTAGACTTTAAAGGATGAGGTTGCTTCAGAAACTTGCTATTTGACTTTTTGATCGGAGCTAAGAATACAAGAGTCTCCCAAGAGTGTAAGCAAGGTGATCGTTTGTTTGCCGAAGTGACCAAAGGTCTGATCCCATCGTTGCACCACCCATCTCTCGGCTGTTTGCTTTCTACAATCGTGAACAACAATCACAAAAGTGTTGACAAAAAGGAGGTCAAACACATTTGCTGGGAAGACACTCGGGTAGTCACCAAACGTGATTTCCACAACGTTGGAGCAAAGTGCTGGATGTCCTTCAAATGCAGACATAACACTTCTTTATCATTAATCATTTTCATCCCGATAAAGCCCTCCTCAAATGCCCTAACCTAGATATGGTGAAGCTTCTTACAATGAACAAAAGATGGGCTATTTATGGGCCACTAATGCTTACAATGGAGAGATGGGATGTGGAAAAGCATGGCAGAATATGAGTAGTGCCTTCTTGAGGATGGATCAAGCTAAAAAATTTCCCCTTGCATTTATGGAACAAAAAGGGTGTTTAAGGTGGTTCGTGACATGTTTGTTGGTTTCATTGACTTTGCTGATGGGAATTCAAGTCTCACTGAATGCTTGGAAGTTTCCATCAAAGTTAGAGGAAATCACTGTAGTTTCATCCCGACTGAAATTGAGCTGATAAATGGATTCGAAACTTTTCTTGTGCAGGTGGTAACTTTTTAGGATGCCAACCTTCTCATCAATAGAGTCCCTGGAATCCATGGCTCATTCTCATTGAAGCAAGTTGAATGATTCTACAAGGGACCTGAAGGTCCGAACTCGAACCTAATTGACATCTGGCGCGGAAAGTTCTGAGGTGCGTTCGACAGTCAATGTGACAATGGTTGATCAGGTCTGTTGTATGGTGAAACTATAGTGTCTAAAAAGCCATAATTTTGTACAAGATGAAACATAATCATATGGTAAAGGGGATTGTTCAAATTTGGCGCCTAAAGACTTAAAAGTGGGCCTGGGCCTTGGTGCAACCCTAGTTGATATTAAAAGGAAAAAGAAGGCCTATATCCTAACGAATGACTTAAGGCCTATAAAATTATAACACCAAAGGATATCATGATTCGTGAGAATGCCAACCCCTTGTTGTCTGATAAGAGTAGAAAGGTGACCCATTTTTTCGAACCCGATAAATCTAAAAGCTAAAATCCTAAAGCCCCAAAGCCCAAAGGAATCAAGCTTGTTGAAAAGAATGAAGTCCATACCTTTTTTAGAAAATGAGTCATCTGTTCAACGAGCGAAGGGGAGGTTTCTTCTCCAAAACTTCAGAATTCCAATGGCACCAACTATGACTTTGAACACTCATTAGAAATCATGCTGTCAAGCCCTGGAAGTTTGATATCAGAAAATCCATTTGCCTCTATTGAAGAGGACAAGTCGGATACCCCTACAGATCTCTAGAATGTTTTTCATGATGAGCATGATATGGGAATCGAGATCGGGGAGCAACAATCAATCAAGGTCTGTGATACTTCTCATCTTCAGATTACTCGCAAGTGAAATAGAGCTTGAGCCTATAGCCTTCTCTTAGAACTCGATTCCATTGAATAAGGAATTAGTTGAGACTTTGTTAAAACATAATATCTGCATTCGCGCCATTACGTGGAAGGGAAAGACGCAAAGGAAGGGTGGGGCCTTAAATAAAAAGCTTACTAGAGAAGTGAAAGCTTTAATTAGTAGCTGGGAGAAGGAAGCTTTAGCAGCTAAAATTGGTACCTTATAGGGCTTCGATGTTTGTCCATATTAATTCTATCTTGGAATGTAAGAGGTCTGAATGCTCGCCCCTTGGTGAAATACAATTCGGCATGGTTATTCTTCCAGAGTCCAAAATTAGTGATGTCGATAGAAAGATGGTGAAATTTGTTTGGAGCAATCGTCACATTGGCTAGGTGGGTTTAGATGCAGTTTGCTCCTCGAGAGGAATCTTAATCATGGGAAGGAGGAATTTGTTTCGGTGGTTGACTCTATTCAAGGTTAGTTCTCTCTCCCAATTCTTTTTAGAACTAATGTTAACTTTTATGTGTTGGGGTTGATGCCCTAAAGTCTTATGTCCTGTAGTTTGTAAACATATTATATGAACACTTGTGTTGTATAATATATGATATTTACTTCACATCTTGATTTTTCTCAGTTGTATATTTTATTTGCTTTACTACAAACCAATAAACATAAAATCCTTGGTTATTTGTATGTAACTTAAGCATGTATGTGGTGACATACAAGTGGATCATGTCTTAAGTGATGACCAAAATGGTCTGTAGTATATGAATATAGGAGGGAAACCTTATCCTGGTAACGCTACGGATGCGGCCCACTTTTTGGAATGGTCACAAGTGTTGTGACTTGTCACAGAGTCTGATCCTGATCATTCGTGTAGGGGACATGCGAGCGGGGGCATCCTATACAAAGAGTTTGTATAAGACCTGACCACGAAGTGTTAATGTCTCATTATATAACACCATTCATGACATAGACTTCACTTCACTAGGATGACCATAGGTAACATGACCTCAATCTTGAGTGAGTTGGGAACTCTTGCCATTAAGGGAGGTCCTTTGATTTGTATGGGTGCAAATGGCCAGGTCACCGTTTCAAACCTACCATTTTGGAGATTTGTCTAATTTGGGAGTTGGGAACTCAGCTACACAAGATGGAATTTACTCCTTCCCCGAAGCAGGGGCAAGTAGTTAAATAGCTCTCTTAAGGGCTGAGAGGTGTACACACATAGTTGGACTATGTTGTATTGTTCATTAGAGGAATCAGTGGTACTTAAGGAGTGAAGTGTAACTATAGGGGCAAAATGGTAAATTGGCCCAATTGTACTTACGAGCATATGTGAAGGGTCATCGTACTCATGATTGGTTATATCCGATGGACACAGAAATATATTTGTGGTAAGAAGAGTTCAGCTGTTGGTTTTTAGTGGAATACCTGGCAGTTAACGGATGATGGATCTCGTGGCTAAAGAGTTTAGTCAGCTATTCACGTACCGTTGGAGCTTCGAGCCACAGGTCCATAAGGTCTCCTAGGTAGCTTGGATAAAGTCGAGAATAAGTTTTTGGGTCAGTTTGAAATGTTCAAATTGACAAGAGGGAGTTCGATTATATATGATATAATTGAACTGGTTAATTATATATGATATAATTGACTAAATATATGAGATACATTATTTTGGAGGAAATTAGATATAAATATGATTTATATCAAGTGGAGGAGAAATTACTATAGTAGATACGTGATATCAAACTATAGGATAAGAATATAATATGATTATATTCATTTATTAATTAAATTGGTTAATTATGAGATAATTGGCCGAAATATTCTCCTCAATCGTGCGTTAGTGGGAGAAGCCGTATTCGGTTATTGTAACCGAAGAATAAAATGAAAATTTGTTTCATTTGGCAAAGTGTTCGAAAAATTCCCGCAATCGGTGTGAAAAAGTATTGGTTGCCTAGCTGAGAGCCTATATGATAGAGCCTTATCGTCTAAACGATCACACACCTGCGTCTAAACGATCACACACCCGCATCTAAACGATCGTATGCCTTTCTCTAAACGATTGCTTAGCTTTCCTAAACGATCGCATAACGTGCCACATTTTCTAAACGATTGTTTACCTATTACTAGACGATCGCTTAGTAAAACCTACATGTCGTGTAACTTTATCTAAATGATAAGCACTCCGCTATACGATAGCTTTCTCTCCCACTTGCTTATCGCCTACACGATCATCCTGTTCCTCCGACCTCTACCAAATTCACCAAAGACCACACTTTGGATTCTCACTCTGAGAATACCGAGGGCTTTAAATGGTGGTGTCGTCCTCGCTTCTGCTTGCTTGTGCTTGTTCGTGTTGCTGTCGTTCGTGTAGACGATTGTGTTGTCGTAGCCGATTGATTTTCTAGGCAATACAGCTCGTAAAGGTTCTTCTGCTGCGTTGAGTTCAAGATTGAAGAGAGTTTTCAACTGGTATGTGAACTCAATTCCTTGTAGTATATTTATCAAAGCATGCTGTTAATTAGTGTTAATTTGCATAACTATATGTTAGAATGTATGTGTTATATTTCAGTCACAATGAAATCGGAAAGATCCGAACACGCTCATGGATGTTCTTCGTTAAGAGTTCCTTCATTATGGCTAGATCATAAGCATCTATGTTCCTTCTTCCTAAAGAAATAGAGACGAGTTATGGCAGGAGTTATCAGATTTCTATGGGCTTTGCAATAACTTCTGATGTCTTAGAGGAGACTTTAATGTGATAAGATGGTTATATGAAAAGAGCTCTAGAGGTCATTCTACTAGAAGTATGAATATGTTTAACAACCTGATTGAGGAGATGGAGTTAGTGGATATTCCCCTCTAAAATGGTTCTTTCTCTTGGTCAAGATCGGGAATTAGACCAGCGGTCTCCAAGATTGACCGTTTTCTCCTCTCGAAACCATGGGTTGATTTCTTTAGAGAAGTCAAAGCTGATAGGCTCCTGTGCATGACGTCTGACCACTTCTCTACCTTACTGTCTTTAGGTGCGTAGTCTTGGGGCCCAACTCCTTTCAAACTTGAGAATGTTTGGCTTGATCATCACGCGTTTCTTTCAAACCTTAAAAATTGGTAGGGCGTTTTTTAGTGTTGAAGGTTGGTCCATTTATGATTTTATGGAAAAGCTAAAAATTTTGAAGGGTACTTTAAAAGACTGGAATAAAGAGGTTTTTGGCAATATATTCTCTCAAAAGAAAATTATTCTTGAGAAGATCAGCTCAATTGACTCTTTAGAGGAGGGTGGCTTCCTTAGTGAAGATGCACTCAGAGAAATTGATGAATGTAAAGGTGCTCTTCTTGAGTTAATAATCAAAGAACAAAAACTATGGGCGTAGAAAAGCAAAATTCAGTGGCTCAAGGAGGGGAAGGAAAACTCTAGCTTTTTCCATAGATAGATTTCTACTCGCAAAAGTAAGAATATTATTTCGATTCTAAAAAGTAATAGTGGGCGGGTGCTCACGAATACTGATGACATTGTAGCTGAAATTCTTGCTTTCTACTCTAATTTCTACGTTAAAAAAATCCCTCAACCTTTAACTTTTGATGGCCCTGTTTGGAAAACTCTCAACATTCAAAACTCTTTATCCTTGGAACTTGGAAGCTCTGTTCGCCGAAAAAGAGAATCGAAAGACTATTTTTTATTTGGGAATTCTTAAGTCTCTAGACCTGAACAGTATGATAGGAAAATTTTATAAAAAATCCTGGAACATTTTGAAATTCGACTTAGTAAGGGTGTTCCAAGATCTTTTTTAAAAATGGTATTGTTAACAAACATTGTAATGAAATTTATATTTGTCTTATTCCAAGGAAGAAAAAGGCCTCTCGAGTAAATGACTTCAGACCAGTTAGTTTGGTTACCTCCCTCTATAAGATCATTTCTAAGTTGCTTACTACAAGACTTAAGAAAGTGCTCCTCTCCATTGTGTATGAGACTCAAACGACCTTTGTTGGGGGGGGGGGGGGATAGATTCTCGATGCTATTCTGATAGCTTCAGAGTCCTTAGAGGAGTGGCAAGTGACTAGGAATAAAGGCGCCCTTTTGAAACTTGATCTCGAGAAGGCTTATGATAAAGTTGATTGGACTTTCCTCAACATGATTCTAAAACTCAAAGGGTTTGGTAGGACATGGATGAGGTGGATTTGGGGCAGTCTTTCTACGACCAACTTTTCTATTTTGTTAATGGAAGACCTCATGATAAATTCTAGTTAAAAGAGGCTTGTGTCAGGGAGACCTTCTTGCTCATTTTATTTTCACGGTTGTGGGGGATGCGTTGAGCTGTCTTATTTAGTACTGTATTGAAAAGAGGTGTACAAAGGTTTTTCTTTTAGAAACATGAATGTTGAGTTAATGTAGTAGACGATACTCTTCTCTTTTGCTCGTGGGAAGATGAAAACCTTGAGATGGGGTGGATCGTTGTTAACTTGTTTCTGTTGGGCTCGGGGCTGTCCCTTAATATTGCTAAAACTTCCTTAGTCGAAATTAACCTTGATAGGGAGGAGGTGATTCATTATGCTATTAACTTCGGTTGTAGAGTTGAGATTCTCCCTTTCAACTATTTGAGCTTCCCTATTAGTGGGATTCACAGTGTGAAGGAAGCTTGGAGAAATCTAGGAGTGTTTTAAGTCGAAAGTGGATAAGTGGAGAGGAATCTCTCTCTCGAAAGGTGGTAGGTTGACTTTCGCTCAATCGGTTCTCAATAGTCTCCCCTGCTATTTCTTCTTTCTTATGAAGGCCCTAGTCAAAGTTACAAATAGCCTGGAAAAGATCATTAGAGACTTGTTTGGAGTGGAGGTCCTTGTAACCCTACTTCCCACCTTGTCAACTCGAACTCTACCTTCCTCCCTACTATTTATGGTGGCCTTGGTATCGGGTCTCTTCATAAAAAAACATTTCTCTTCTCATAAAATGGCTCTGGCGTTCTTGTCATGAAGAGATGCTCTTTGGAGGCACATTATTGTGGCTATCTATGGTTTGGATTCTTCTAGCTGAGTCACAAACAAGCCTAAAAGAGGAAGAAATTCGAGACCGTGGGTGGGAATCTTTAAACATAAATATTTGTTTTTCAATTTCACAATATTTATTTTAGGTGATGGGAGAGCTATTTGATTCTGGAAGGACAGTTGGTGTGTTGATATGTCCGTGGCTCAAAAATTCCCGAACATCTTCCCTCTTTCCCTGAAGAAGGATGTTGTTGTGGTGGATTATTAGAACTCTACCTGTTAGTCTTGAACTTTGGGCCTTAGGAGGAACCTCCTAGATAGAGAATCAGTGACTTGGTTGCTATTTTGGAAATTTTAAGCTCTTGGGCTCCTCAAAATAGTCGTGATAGTCTCAAGTGGAACTTAAAGGCCTCCGAGAAATTCACTACAAAGACTACCTTTTTGAACATCGCAAAGAGCACCTCATCCTTCACTTTTCCTTTGGTGAGAACTGTTTGAAAGCTTAAAATTCCAAAGAAGGTGAAGTTCTTTCTTTGGTCTCTTTCTTATAGGAGCCTTAATACTCGTGAAAAACTTCAAATGAAGCTTCATCACTCCCATCTCAATCCTTTTATCTGTTGTCTCTATATGAAAAGTGAAAAGTCCTTTGATGACTTGTTTTTGCACTATGAGTTTACCTCTGAGGGATGGTCCCTCCTGTTTAGAACCTTTGGTCTTGATTGTTGCCTCCCTAACAAAATTGACGATTGGATGGTTGATGGACTCAATGCCTTTGGTGCTAGAGGGAAAGTCCTTTGGAGCTACGCTTCTAGATCCTTTATGTTTTTTTTTTTTTTTTTTTTTGTTTTTTTAATCTCCTTTGAATACATGTTTATGTTTTTTTTTTTAATAAAAAAAACAATTTAAGAGCGAAGATAGAGGTATGTTACATTTAAGCTTTACGTTCGATGGGGTACATGACTCCATTTCTTCTTTTGCAGATGTATACATAGGATAGATAAGATATACACATTAGTATATACGCGACAATATATACACATAAATTAGAACTTTATCTACAATATACACACATAAAATGGACCAAATTAACTCATTATATTACATGACAGTATATATGCATTATTATTGTTCAACATCAACCTCATCATCGGGCTTAAAACCAAAGGTAAGTTGAAGCCAAACCCAAGTTCGATCCAAGCTCAATCCAAGGTCAATTATTGACCAGCTCAACTCATCCAACCCTTTCATTAAAAAAAACAAATGAAAGGGGATTAAATGTGTGTGGTAGTTTGGAAAGTGGAGGGTGGGTGAGGGTTGGAAAGTGAAAATCATTAAAGAATCATCTTATTTTTGTCCATTGAAAAATTTGAAGGATGAGGAAATTGTATACTCTATATAAAGTCTTTAAGACTTTTTTTTTAAAAAAGTTAATAAAATTATTAATTTATTCAAAAGGTTGATTTGAGCCTGATCCAAAAGGCCAGTCTAATTTCAATCCAATTTTGGCCCATCAAGAAAGGTCCATGGATTGGGTTATGAGTATATGTTTAAGAGGTTTGGCTAGCCCAAGCCCGCCCTAACACATGCCGCCCAAACCATGTTTGAGGCCCATAGGGTTTAGGCTCGGGCCAAGCTTGGACCTTTTCTTTGGGCTAGGCTAGACTGACCTGGTCCAATGATGAAACTGAGTACATCATGATATATTGTATATTGCCTAAATGCTTACGGTATATGAGAATAAATATATATACCCACGTAATATATAGATAGATAACACAGAACAAAGTTATTTATGGTATATTAGTCATATAACCACATTATATATCATATGCAGTATAATCAACACATGATATCTTGTATATTATCCATATGCCCACATTTTATATAAATATAACTATATACCCATGTAATATAAAGAATATACTAATTTATTTCAATCACACATTTACACAAGACATAACAATGTACTAATTGATTAACCATAAACCCTAAAATAGACAAATGATGTAGGATCGGTATGACAATCCTAGAGGAGTGAATAGGGTTTCTTTACATTAATTAAAACTTTTTTTCTAATGTGGACACAATTAAATAAATTAACACAAAGCTAATAAATAGTTTAAGCAAGAATTTTATGCAAATAAATTCAACCAAAAGTAATTAATAATAATTTTTAAAGCACCCAATTTGATTCTAATATCAAGATTGATGATGAATGTAGAAATTTAAGAACTACCAATCAAAATATACAAATATGAGCAATTAACTTCAATAACAAATATTACAATTAATTTCATGTAATAATATATAAATTGCAAAATTAAAGTAGTATAAAGATAAAGAAATCGACACCGAAAATTCTTATAGTGATTCATTCAAACTCGACCTACATCCACTTTCCTAAGCATCTCTTGAAATTTTGAATAAGAATCTCACGACCCTTTCCACGGATAAGAGCCCAATCGCTATACTACTCTTTTTATGAGTTCAAGAGCAAACTCAATCCTTTCCACGGATTAGGCTCAAACCATTACAAGTGCTCTTTTTCGGGATCAAGAGCAACCCTTGCAATATGTTTGTAAAATTTAAAGAACACACTTGAGAAACTCTCTAAAAGAGTGAACTTACAAATTTGAGCACTCAACAAATAAATCCTCATAATACAATAGATCTCTATCAAGAATAAGATGAAAAGAAAAAAAAAAAAGAGTTTCGAGAGAATAACGATGGTGGCTTTGAGGATTGTAAAAATGTGTAATCGTTGTTAAAAATTTTGGAGACAATGAAAAGTTTAAAAAGAGATGGAAGTAGCTGAAAACCAATTTCAATTTTGGCCATTGGATGTTGGTAAAAGAAAATTGAATGGTAGACATTTAAACTCAATTAGCCGTTGGACACAAATATAATATAATACTATTTTTTTAAAAAAATCATTTTCTTTTAAAACCTAACAAAAAGTAAAAGCCCATCATGTTTCCAAAACTAGCCATTAGACACAAACATAAAATAATATTAAATTTATTTTTCTAAAAACCAATCCAAAAATCAAAAGTCCACCATGTGTCACTTCTCTATTGCTCTAAGTGGCACTTTTCAATTGATTCACTTTGATGAGAAAAATTCTGTCACATCATCAACTCGAGATTTTTCCATTAACTTATTTTGGCCATATCTCTCTTCATTTAAACTCCGATCTGAGTGATTAAAATTATAATGGAATCGTTGTTCCGAGCTCTAAGCAATAAACATCTTAAAGCACTCAAAATGTTAATAAATTAATTTAGGTTTGTTATCATCAAAATATTAATTAATTAATTAATTAAAATTAATTAATTTGATATTAAGGGCCAAAAAGTCAACAATCTCCCTCTTTTATGATGACAAACACTCAAGAAAAATGATTCTTGCTTGTGTGCATTAACCAGCCGGTCCAGATGGTCTTGACCAGTCCAGTTGACTTGGTTGAGCCGATTGTTTTTAGAGTTTCTAAGCCGTTCGAGTGATTTTTGACTGGTTCGGGTTGGTTCAAAGAGTTTGAAGTCGGTTCGAGGGAGCTGCTTGTTGTTTTTTTGTAATAAGTATAGCTTTTAGCTAGCTTAGGATGCCAAAAGCGGTCCATTTTAGTGTGCTTATTTAATTATGCATTGTGAATGTATGAATTAAATCTATTGTGTGCATATTGTATGCCATCTAATAAAATTCCACCATAGGATTAGACATTAAAATTCATAAAAAAGATAAGTTGCATGCTCACGTAGGTTAAAACACTTGTTTTAATAGTTAAAGTAGGTTGTTATCTTATAAAACACGGTTACAAACTCAACTGGTATATAATCCTGTCTAAGGCTGGAGACTTTTAAGTTGACGGTCTACGGAACACCTCATACCTGGAGATTATGGCCAAATAATTGAGCGTTGTTAACTGGTTTTATAAGCATACATGAGCGATGTGAGGTAATAAAACGATTTATCACCTAGACACCGTAGGTTAAAATCCATTTATAAGCGTTATATTTGGATAAACCACATAGACTTTGGGTTATTTAATTAGCCGAAATAAACCTGAGTATAAATATACCCAAATAAAAAGTATAACACTTCAGTGGGAGTTTAATAACATATATGATATATTGTTAAAACGTTTTAGTATGAATTTAATAACATATATGATATGTTGTGAGAACGATTCAGTGCGAGAATAATAACATATACGATATGTTATTTTTAGCTCTCGCGTCCTTAAGAATTCACATCGAGATTCATGCTTCACTTCGTGTCACCCTTGGAGTGACCTCCATTTGGAAAGTGTTTACATGAATCAAAATCTAGGTAAATAGTGGAAGTTGTTCACAGTAAAATCAAATGTTTTGATTTTAATTCTCACGTTCCTAAAGAGATCACGCCGTGAGGTTCATGTTAGGGTTGATGCCCTAAATCTCGTAGGGTCCTATAGATTGTAAATATTTTGTACAAACTTATTGTTTATTTAATAAAATATATGATATTTTATTCCATTTTTTTTAGTTGCATTAACCAAAAACCAATAAACTAACATCCAAGGTTAACTTGTAACTTAAACATGTATGTATAGATGATAACTGGTAGAAATACAAGTTATTAAAACTCAAATTATTAAAACAATGGGAGAAAGCAATGTTGAAATAGACAATATTACGATTGAATGCGCCAAACTAAAAGAAAAATTACGATCGTTAACGCTCATCGCATAAAAGCAGTTAAATTGCATTATTCTGTGAAGGTACAATGCGATGGTGCATTTTAAGTTTCCGATCCAAGGGTACCTCAAAGATGATCACGTGATGACTTACATAAAGGCGGTAGCCTAGTGTCATGAAACATGATGGGACGTAAACCTGATAACGGTCAAATCGAAAATTGCGTTGACGATCGTTGAAGATCATACTGTTGCAATTACATTGAACTTCCAGTGACTATCAGACGGCGCAACAGGGTATGGAAATTAATGCTGCCCATCCATACAATCATTAGTGAAAAGAACTGTTTTGTCTAGAAGTCTATAAATACCCAGTGCTACCAAACCAGAAACGGTGCGCGAGGAGGCAAAGCGAAGCTGAGGGAAGGGAATTCTTGAGAAGAAATTAATTTTTGGAGAGGTCGAGAGACTGCCGAAACAGCACGGGGGAGAGACACTAAACCTTTGCAAGAGAAAGAGTTAACAACTTGGGAAAGAATTGAAGTGATAAGAGTAGTGTAAAAAGCCAGAGGAAACAAGACATTGCTTACCTGGCTTGATACTTCTTACACCATTTATTGTTTTGTACTCAAACACTATATTTGCAAAAATGAGAACTTCATTTCAATTTATGATCAGTCTCTCCACACCATGCATGAGTAACTAAATTTGTGAATGGGTTGAGAAGTACTTAGTTAGCATGACTTAAGCTATGTACTTTATGCGATCATCTTGTCTTATGTATGCTTCATTCATCATGTGGAGTACTTGAGGGAGTAGTCTAAAAATAGAATCTAGGCTTGAGAGAGTTGGGTTAGATCGCATAAGCAAGAGTAGAGACTTAGAAATAAGTTCTATCTGCTACATTCCATACACATTGCATGCATCCTAGAAATAGGAAATGTGGCATTATGCATTGAGAAATGTAGTGCTTAATATTTGTGTATAACATGATCGCATGATTTGTACAAAATCTTAAGAAATGCTAGCTAAATCTCTTCTCAACCCCTTCATCGCATACTTGTTACAACACCACCTTTTTATTGCTGCGCATTTAATTCCATCGCATTAGAAAATCTAAGTTAAATTACCATCTACTTCTTAATCACCATCGCAATAGGATCAGAGAATCCGTCGTATATCTATTTAGTAATCCCTGCGTTCTACCCTGGACTTACTAGGACCATAAGAAGGCTTATACTTCGGCTTTCTTAGGAAAACTTTCATGATCATCCCATCCATAATCCTTTCATCGCATGATAAATCAACGCATCAAGTTTTTGGCACCGTTGCCGGGGATTACGGTATAGATTGCGCTAACATCAAACCTCTTTGATCTTTGCAGCTTTCAACTTTTGGAGTATTGCCATTCCACCTGTGAAGAAAGAAGCAAGCGTCGTATGAGCGAAGGACATACTCCTGAGCTCAAGTACGACCTAGAGATCGAAAGAACTTTTTGCAAATAGTAGAGAAACAGACGTAAACGGAAAGGAAGAGTTGATAAAATGGCTGAACAATCTAAAGAACGAGTAGAGAATGAAAACAACATGATGGAAAATCCCATTATACTGGCAAATGATCACAATAGACCCATTCAGGACTATACGTCGCTAAACTTGTACGATTTCTCCCCAGGAATCATGAGACCAGTATTGGATGGATCAAGGTTCGAGATGAAGCCAGTAATGTTACAAATGATACAAACAGCAGGACAATTTGGAGGACGGCATGGTGAAGATCCGCACGCCCATCTACGAAGTTTCATTGAAATTTGCAACACTTTTGTGTTCCCTAATATTTCTCACGTTATTTCCATTTTCACTATGCAATAAAGCAAGAAAATGGGCATACTCTCTCGAACCTGGAGAGATAACGTCATGGGAACAAGTTGTAGAGAAATTTATGAAGAAGTATTTTCCTTCCACAGAAAATGCCAGAAAGAGGAAATTGATCACCAATTTTGAACAAGAAGAAGATGAATCACTCAGTGCGGCAAGAGCGAGATTCAAGAGACTAGTACACGACTGCCCACACAATGGATTGCCGGATTGCCTCCAAATGGAGATTTTCTATCATGGACTCAACTTTGCATTGCAGACAGCTGCCAAAGCGGTAGCAACAGGAGGTCTGCTGGACAAAACATATGATGAAGCAAAGAATATTCTTGATCGCATCTTGAAAAACCACGAAGATTGGCAAGAAAACGATCAAAGAACAAAGCCCAGAGAAGGTAATACGAGTAATGGTGCCATCACATCATTACAAAATCATATGAATGCGATGATAAACTTGTTGCAAGACATCGCAATAAACAATTCAGGAACTCGAAATGGGCAAGTCAATGCGATAGATCAAACAAGCACCAGCTGTGTCGTATGTGAAGAATCACATTCTTTTGAAGAATGCCCACGAAATCCTCAATCAGTTTACTTTATCAAAAACAATTCTTTTTCAAATACTTACAACCCGGGGTGGCGAAATCACCCTAATTTTTCTTGGAAGAACAACCAACAGCAAGACAGTCAGTCTGTGGCTTAGAGAGAGGGACCGCCAGGGTTTTTCCATAGAACTAATAGACAACAGCAAGCTAGCAACTCTCAAACATCCCCCCAAACACCATCCCCATCATCCTTGGAAAACTTATTGAAGCAATACATCGAAAAGAATGAAACAATCCTTCAAAACCAAGTTACATTCATCAGTAATTTGGAAATTCAAATGGGACAAATTGTAAGAGAGCTAAAGAACAGACCCCAAGGGACATTGCTTAGCTCAACCGAGCTTCCAAGCAATCCAGGGAATATAGGGAAAAAACACTGCCAAGCAGTCACCCTAAGGAGTGGAAAGGCAACGATAGAAGTCAGAAAGGAGCCTTGCAAGACCGAGTCAAAGGAGCAACCTGCGATTGAATCAAAGAAGCCTCTATTGCAAATTGAATCAAAGGAGTCCGAAACTAGAGAACCAGAAGATGCGATCACCTCTAAGCCTCCAGACCATAAAAGTACGACTACCTCTATTTCCTCAAAGACTGAAAAAGAAACATAATGATGAAGGCCAGTATTAGCGCTTCTTGGAAATATTGAAACAATTGCACATTAATATTCCATTCATAGAAGCGATAGAGCATATACTGGTGTATGCAAAATTTTTGAAGGACATTATCTCGAAGAAGAGAAGCAAGGGAAGATTCGCCACGGTGGTATTGACATAAGAATGCAACACTATAATCCCACCAAAGATGCGCGACCCAGGCAGTTTCACAATACCCTGCTCAATAGAAGGAATCTATGTTGGTCAAGCATTATGCGATCTTAGGGCAAGCATAAACTTAATGCCCCTTTCAATCTTCAAAAGATTGAATGTGGGACAGCTAACACCCACAACGTTGACTCTTCAACTCATCGATAGATTCTTGGTGCACCCTGAAGGGAAATTAAAGGATGTCTTGCTAACAATAGACAGATTCATTCTACCTGCAAACTTCATTATCTTAGATTATGAGGCAGATAAAGATGTTCCAATCATATTGGGACGACCATTCTTGTCTACTGGTTGTGCTCAAATAGATGTGCATAAGGGAGAAATCACAATGAGCGTCTGATGCATTATTTTATGCAATGAAATAATGGTACGACTGCGATGGTGGAAAATGCGTTATGCAAGCAAGTTTTCTCAGCAAGATCCAAGTATAAACCCTACTAAGTTGCCTGGTATGCTCAGGGTCGAACTTAAGAACTAAGGAAAACAATATGCGATGGTAATTTTTAGATCACTTTGCGGTAACAAAAAAATCAAGTGGTTGTTGGTTTGTTGTTTACAGTATAAAATGTATGCGACAGAGTTGGGAAGGACGTTAATACTACGAAAGATGCGATGAGTATGCGGGGGAACGGGTTGAGAAGGGGTTCAACTAACACTTCCTAGGATTGCGTTCATGTTATGCGGTCATGCTACATGCATACAACAACAAATCATCTCTCAATGCAAATGCTACGACTTCTAGTTTTAAAACGCATGCGATATATGCGATGATGTCTATAGGACTTTTACAAAAGCCTCTATTCTTGTCTATGCGATGGCGATTGACACACGCACATACAAGGCAACCGCAAACTACCATAACCTATCTCTAGGGTGCATGCGATGCATGTTGACAAACATAGCTCATCTCTAAGTCTCTATCTTTTGCTTATGCAGATCTAATCTTGCTCTCTCGAGTCTAGATTCTAACCTAGCTCTCTTAAGTCTTAGGTTCTTTCTTTAGACTCTCTCTTGAGTAGCTCTAAAGGGGTGATGGACGCAACATAAGACAAGATGATCGCATGCAATGAAAATCCTAGGTCATGTTAGCTAAGTACTGCTCAACCCATTCGATAGATTTAGCTACTCATGTGTGTTTTAAAGAGAGTGAACAGATGTAGTAAAGCAAGTTTCATTCTATAAATATATGATCGAAGTACAGAATGACAATGCGGAATAAGAATAAAGAGTCTGGTAGCAATTTCTTGCTTCCCAAGGCTTTTACACTATTCTTCTCTACTCTGCTCAAAAGATATTCTTGCTCTCGCAAGAGTCGTCCCTCTCTCTGTTTTTCCACGCTCCCTGGCACTCTCTCGAGTTGACTAGGACGATCTTTCGACGTCTCTTCCCTTCTCTCGCTTCTGTCTTCTAAGTATAAGAAACTAGGAACAAGGCTAAGTATTGTCTATATGGTGAACTCTCAAAACTGGGCGAACTCTTTCGATGAAGGTGGTCTTTGGCATTTATAGAGCTTTAGGGTGAGAAGCTTCTTCTTTCTCACGATTGCACTGATGGGATGGTATTAATTCTCTGTTTGATGTGCCGGATAATTGTCACCGAAAAGTTGAGTGTACTTGCTACAGTATGTCTTTAACGACTTGTCAACTTAATTCGGAATTGATCATCATCAGCTTTCTGTCCCATCGTGATTTATTAAACTTTCACCCAGATGTGCCAGCTCTATGCGACCATCTTTCTTGAGTAGATTTTCCACGAGCGCAAATGATTGCATAGCCTCGCGGTCGCAATCTCTTAATGTGCTCGAATGTTAATTTCTTCGGATCGCATTTCCGCCTTGCGTCAACGCATTTTCCTGCACAAAAATACATAAGTTAACTGTTTTAATGCGATGGACGCAAGCAATCACAATGCTGTGAACTTATTGCTTTTTTACGCAATATTGTATATTTTTATCATCGCAATCCTGCATTATTTTATGATTTTGCACTGTAATAACGTGCATTTCTGCCCGTTATCAGTGTCAACAGAAAGAAGCTTAAGTTCAATATTATCAAGGCAATGAAGTTCCCAGATGAGGAAGCTTATCAGATTCCGATGATGAACAAACTTGCATTGAAAATTGGGAGTCCGAGGAAGAAAATGAAGAAAGAGAGGATGCGACAACATCCATAGAGACTTTCCATGCGATAACATAGTTAAAGAATGAGGAAATGCTAAATTTAGATGAATAAATAAAAACACAGAAGCCCTCTTTAAAGCAACCACCTACACTAGAACTAAAAACTCTACCAACCCACTTGAACTACGTATTTCTCGGCCAGAATGAAACCTTACCAATCATCATATCCTCTACGATACCTGAAGAAAAAGAAACCGCGCTGCTCAGTGTTCTAAAGAAATATATTAGAGTAATCGGTTGGACGCTCGTAGACATCAGAGGTATTAGCCCGACGTATTGCATGCATTGAATCCGACTTGAAGAAAATCAGAAGGGCTCAATAGAACCTCAGCGTAGACTGAACCCTGCAATGAAGGATGTTGTCAAAAAAGAAATCATCAAATGGTTAGATGCCGACATTATCTATCCTATTTCAGATAGCATGTGGGTCAGCCCCGTGCAATGTATTCCCAAAAAGGGTGGGATGCCAGTGGTTCCTAACGAAAACAATGAATTGATCCCTATGAGGACCGTCGCGAGTTGGCGGATTTGTATGGACTACAGGAAAATCAACACGGAGACAAAGAAAGATCATTTCCCTTTGCCTTTCATTGATCAAATGCTCGACTGATTAGCGGGGAATGATTATTTCTGCTTTCTTGATGGGTACGCAGGCTATAACCAAATTAATAAATCGCACAAGAGGATAAAAAAAGACCACATTCACATGTCCATATGGAACGTTCGCCTTTCGTCACATGTCTTCAGATTATTCAATGCTCCCAGTACGTTTCAAAGGTGTATGATGACGATCTTCTCCGAGACGATCTTCTCTGAGTACCTTGAAGACTCGTTGAAATCTTTATGGATGATTTCTTAGTCTATGGGCAAACATATGAAATCTGTCTGCAAAACCTGGAGAGAATACTGAAAAGATGTGAAGAAAACTAATCTGGTTTTGAACTAGAAAAGTGCCATTTTATGGTCAAGAAGGAATTGTGCTCGGGCACGAGGTTTCAAGAAATGGGTTAGAGGTGGACAAAGCAAAAATTGAAGTTATAGAAAAACTTCCACCTCCAGCAAATGTGAAAGCTTTAAGGAGTTTCCTAGGACACGCTGGGTTTTACAGAAGTTTGTGAGGGACTTTTCCAAAATCGCTCGACCTTTGAATGCGTTGTTGGAAGCTGATAGACCCTTTGATTTCGATTCACACTGCCTCACCGCATTTAAACACAAGAACGCTTTGACTACAACACCAATTCTGATCGCACTCGATTGGGTAAAGCCATTCGAGCTGATGTGCGATGGCAGCAGATATGCGATGGGGGCAGTCTTAGCACAAAAAGTAAAGATAATGTTACACCCCATCGTATATGCTAGCATAACATTAAACTCCATGCAGGCGAATTACACCACCACCGAGAAGGAACTTTTAACTGTGATTTTTGCAATTGAAAAATTCAGACCTTACTTGTTGGGGTCAAAAGTGATAGTCCACACAGACCACTCTGCGATAAGATATTTGATGACCAAAAATTATGCGAAGCTTAGACTAATCCGATGGGTTCTCTTACTCCAAGAATTTAATATGGAAATAATCGATCGAAAGGGAACAGAGAACCAGGTCGCTGACCATTTATCGCGATTAGAGAATTCAGAAGTGGATCGCATCCAGTCGAAGGTGAACGCCTCATTTCCTGATGAACAGTTGCTTAAGATTGAAAAACTACCCTGGTATGCAGATATTCTCAACTTTTTAGTCTGCAAACAATTCCCTGAAATCTACACATCCCATCAAAAGAAAAGGCTCATTCATGAATGCAAATTTTACTATTGGGACGATCTGAATTTCTACAAAAGGGGAGCATATCTGATATTGAGACTTTGTGTTCCAGAAACTGCTTTCCATCGCATATTGTTTCAATGTCATGAATCACCTTATGGAGGGCATTTCGGTGGACAACGCACAATAGCAAAAGTTTTGCAATGTGGGTATTACTAGCCCACTCTGTTTAAGGATGCACGAGAATACTCCATGAAATGCGATAAGTGCCAATGCACTGGAAGCATTTCAGAAAAAAATGCGATGCCAATGAACATCATTTTGGAGGTGGAGCTATTTGACGTTTGGGGAATAGATTTCATGGGACCATTTCTATCGTCAAATGGTCATAAATACATTCTATTGGCTGTCGACTATGTTTCCAAATGGATTGAAGCTGTATCATGCATTGCAAATGATGCGACAACAGTCTCTAAGTTCTTGCAGAAAAACATCTTCACTTGTTTTGGCACCCCACGTGGCATAATAAGTGACGAAAGGACCCACTTTGTGAATCGCATTGTTAGTAAACTATTGATCAAATATAATGTTCATCAAAAGATCACCACCGCATATCACCCGAACAAGCAGAGGTTTCTAACAGAGAAATCAAGTCAATCTTAGAGAAGGTGGTGAACCCATCATGGAAGGATTGGGCTATGAAACTGGATGATGTCTTGTGGGCATATCGAACTACTTATAAGACACCCATAGGCATGTCACCATATGCGTTGGTGTTTGGAAGGACTTGCCATCTACCGTCAGAACTGGAATATAAGGCAATGTGGGCAGTTAAGAAACTTAACTTTGATCTTAAGGCTGCAGGAGAAGAGAGAAAACTTTAACTACTAGAACTGGACGAGTGGAGATTACAAGTGTATGAGAATTCCAAAATTTAAAAGAATGCACCAAGCGATGGCATGATAAGCGTCTTTGCGAGAAAAACCTTAAGACAGGTCAAAGGTTATTACTGTTCAACTTTAGGCTACGTCTCTTTCCTGAAAAACTGAAGTCGCGTTGGTCTGGGCCTTTCATAATCAAGGAAGTATTCTTGCATGGAGCGGTGGAATTGAACAATGAAGATGGGACCAACGCATTTAAAGTGAATGGAAAAAGAGTAAAGATGTAGCATGAAGGAGATTTCCAACGCGAGAAAACCTCTATTGACTTGGGTAAGCCAAAATAAAGAAGAAACACTTAGTCCCTGCGATGATAAGCGACATACATTCATTAGGGATGAAGTATATCCTTTTGAGTATCCTTTTTGTTTTTCTTTCAAAAATCTATTATTCTTTCTGCATATTTATTACTCTTTATGATTGTCAACTCTTTTCGTTCTATCTTTCTATCTTTTTGATTTCATCATTTTGATCACAATAAACGAATGCGATGTGCTTAAAACACGCGATCGGTTGAACTTATAAAAAAAATAAATAAATAAAGCCTATCACAATTACAATATCAGCCCATTACAGGAAAGGATGCGTGATGCGTTGTGAATTTTGATGCGATTATGGTGTGAGTTTGCGGTGATGTGTTATGTGTTGCACATGCAAGTTTTCCTAATAAGACCCAAGTATAAGCTTCACTAGGTTTCCTGGTAAGTTAAGGGTCGAACACAGAGACTACTGAGTAAATATGCGACATTTAATTTGATTCTCTTGCGGTGGTGAAAACAAATAAGTTGGATGTTGTTTTGATTAAGAATATATCCTATGCGACGGAGTTCGAATGAAGAGTTGATGAAATCGAGAAGTACAATGAGTATGCAATGAATGGGTTGAGAAGGGGTTTAGCTAACACTTCCCAAGATTACGTACAAGCTATGCGATCATGCTACACACAAACAACAACATGTCATCTCTCAATGCAAATGCCATAATTCTTATTTCAGGACGTATGCGATGTATACGAAAAAGTCGATAGGACTTATGTCTAAGCCTCTATTCTTGCCTATGCGATGATGAATGATGCACACATAGAACAAGGTGACCGCATACTATCATATCCTATTTCTAGGGTGCATGCGATGTGTAAATAACGATCGAACTTATGTCTGAGTTTCTATTTCTTGCTTATGCGATTCTAATCCGAGTCTCTCAAGCCTAGATTCTAATCTGACTCTCTCAAGTTTAGATTCTATCTTTAGACTACTCTCTCAAGTATCTCTAAATGGTGAATGACGCATACATAAGACAAGATGATCGCATAAAATGTAAATCTTAGGTCATGCTAGCTAAGTGCTTCTCAACCCATTCGGGAATTTAGCTACTCATGCGAAGTGTGGAGAGATTGAACATAGATTGAAATGAGATTTACATTTTCTAAGTAAAGTGCTCAATACAAAATAGCAATGGAATTTAGAGATAAGAAGCCCGATATGCAATATCTTGCTTCTCGTGGCCTTTTACACCGTCTTTTTCACTCCAACTCTGTCCAGATGAATATTCTTGCTCTCGCAAGTGTTGATCCTCTCTCCTTGTAGCGCTTTCCGGCACTAGAAGAAATTCGGGCTTTAATGTCGGTTTTAAATGGACATTAAAGGGCTTTAATGTCGATTGGCAACCGACATTAAAGATAGTGTTATTAAAGCCCTTTAATGTCGGTTGCCTTTAATGTCGGTTTTAAACCGACATTAAAGGGCGTCAATAACACCAATATCACAGCCTTCAATGTCAATTGCAACCGACATTAAAGGTCTCGACATTGAAGGTCTTTAATGTCGGTTGCAACCGACATTAGCCTGTTTTTTTTAATTCTTAACCGACATTGAAGCCCGAATCTGTCCATTTTTTAAAAATTCCGTTGTCGAATCCATTTTTTTGGTCAAATAAGTTAAAAACGACATTATATGTCTCGTGTTGGGTCAGGAAATATCCAAATTTTATATTAAAAAGTATAGAAAAATTTGCATGGCGAGCCCATCAATATTTGTCTTCCACCTATGAATTTATCCACAAACAAGAATCAATATTTCTAATCCATTACATATACTCATCAATATTTGTCTTCCACCTATGAATTTATCCACCAAAATTTGCAAAACAATACCAGAACCAGACTTTCATAGAATACAGCTTACACCAAAGCCATCATTTCTCTCATTCACAAATATTAATTAGTACTAATTCCATGAATAAACAGATCATAATACCAAAATCACAATACCATGAATATAACTTCCAATAATAAACAGATTATGTCTTCCACCTATGAATTTATCACAAACAAGAATCACAATACCAGAACCAGACTTTCATAGAATACTTACACCCAAGCCATCATTTCTCTCATTCACAAATATCATATTAGTACTAATTCCATTCACAAAGATCATGGTTAGATAAATTTACATTCATTCTAAGCTAGCATTTACATTCTATTGAGATAAAAACAAGAATTACATCCTTACACATCAAATCGCGCCCAACAAAACTTGCCCATTGGGTCCGAATTACGTCGATATCTCTTTGCGTATATACATCTTTTGTATTGAACTACAAAAAGGAAAAAAAAAAAAAGATAAATTCAACATAAGTTTATGTCCATTTATTAAATTAAAGCTAGTACTATATAAAAAATAAATAATTTACGTACGAGGTTAGCATATTCAACTAAAAAGTTTTACATTATCCATATAACTAAAAAGTAAAAAGCCCCCTAAAGCAACACCAAAACTTCAAGTATCTAAAAAGCACACCAATGGATACAAGACTTCAATCAAATGAAACCACAAAAAACATCTCCAACTAAACGATGTTATCGAGGGTCAATCTTAGATTATCTAAACAAGATTCCAAAGACAAATTAGATTCAAATTGTATGTAACTAAAAGCAAATACAACACAGAAATACATCACTGAACTTCTGCCATCTATTTGTCACAATTGCATTTTACCTTCCTAAATCGAAACTAAATGTTAATCAATGCATGAGCATAGAAAAATGTTAGTAAAGCCCTAAGCTGCAAGATGTTTTGTTCGTTTCAATATAGATGACTTTGGGTGACTTTTTACATCTAAAGGGTTAACCATAACTTAGGATATTAATGAATCATGACAACTTCTAAACTCAGCAACAATAACACAAAAAGAAGTACCTTTTTTCTACAACTAAGATACAACATAAGCCTCTGTCTCCTAATAATGCGAACAAGATCTTTAAGTCTTGTAAGATCCATTTGTCCATTGTTGAACACATACTGCGACAGAACCAAGAAACATACAACATTTAAAGCCATTGTGGGCAGTTCGAAAATAGTTTACTTAAGACCAAATGAAATCTTTATTATCTTCTATATTAAAGTATTATAATAGCTCAACAAGGTTCAGTGTTCCAGAATTTCAGAATCATGTTACACTACCTCCATTTCAGAAAATACATTAAGCAATATCATTGTAAATAGATAAAATGAAAGAACTTATTGAAGTAACAATGGCATGGCTAGCTCCTTCTTCAATATAACTAGAAGCATTTTTTGAATTTATCCTAATGCCTCACGTTCTTCTCTCTCCTTTTTTACCTGCAAAACATACCCAAAGCGGGAAAAAAAATTACCTTTAGCTTCATTCATTCAACTTTCTCCGGTTTAATAAAGATAAATATCAACAAAGATCAATACTAAATGAGATTGTTTAATTACTAAACGAAGTCATTTACCCTAAAGTTCAAAGGGAAAATGCTAAAGAAGCTATGTACCAACAGTCTAGCAAGACATCGGATGAAATTTGGCAGAATAAGACTGATCGACATCAAGTAGAAAGCAATGGTAGGATGTGCCACACACAATCCCCACAACTATTCACTAAGTAGTATTCAAAGAAATCAAAGGAGTTGTAGCACGCATATGCAGTATCATACGACCCTACTTCCTATTACTACACAGTTTAAATTAACAAAAATTTTATTCACCTAAGCTGAGACATTAATATTAAACAATTTGACACAACGAGTAGAACAATTGAGCAGGTTAATTTGCACTGGTCATCAAATCATCAACCTTGCTCTATCTTATTTTTATCCAGCCTTCCTTCCATACTCGCCAGTAAATAAAAATCAAAGAATCCAGATTAATCAAACCAAAAAAAAAAAAAAAAGAAATTTACCGCCACACATTTTACTTTATTTGCATGTGATAAAGCAATTTCACTCGTATAATGTTTTTGAAAATAATATAAGAATTAGGATTAACAGCGAAGATCTGGTAGTAGTGTATGAAAATCTCTCGTATAAACTCGTATAATGTTACAATCAGAACAAATCAAGAATTCAACCACAAACAAAGGCCTACACAAGTCATTTATTTGCTTTAAAAGAAAATATCTAGGTTAATAGATGGTAAATAATATCAAAATCAATAACTATTTATAACAGACCATCAGCATTTGTCTGTAGTACATAGCAAATAAATGGTAAATAATAGGCTAACAGAAAACATCTAGGCTAACAGATGGTAAATAATATCAAAATCAAGAATTCATCCAAGATTCATACATATATTACCCAAAAGCTGATATCTATCTAGATCATAAAACCTGATATATTACCCAGGCTAACAGAGAACGGAACGAGAAACCTTGAAGGGGAATTAAATAAAATTAGAACTACACTAGATAAACAATTCAACGGTAATGCAAGTACATAGCAAGATACCATCTAGGCTAACAGATGGTAAAAATATCAAAATCAATAACTCCTAAATACAGGTCATAAGATACAAAACTCTAAGAACCATGACTGACACTATGATATAGAGCAGCTGCCTCATTTCTATAAACACGACCAGACATTTTTCACTCTTTTTTTACCACAATTTTTTTTTTCACTTTAAATAATAAAGCGGGAGATATGAAATAATGGAAAGACTTACAAGTGCCAGCATATCCTGGAGATAGCTCCTGAATGGTGTTTGCATAGCCTGCCAAAAGAATGAAATAATTCAAACTAATAACCATCTAACTACTATTTAGAATTCAACATCCTGTGCTTAGTTGGGAAAAAACATCAAAACCCAATACAATCAAGAGTTAGTTCCCAGTGACCATGAAAAATTATAGAAATTTAACCATAAAAAAATACTAGATTTTGAGAATATTGCACGCTTAACAATTATATTAAGAGCATGTCGAATACAGAAATAAAACTGAAGATTATTCAGTTATGATAAACATATAACACATTTCTGTTTTTTCGGCGAGGCTTGAACCGATTTAAGGAAGAGATAAACATTTATAGTAGGAAAAAACTTGAAGATCATCAGGAAGGTACTGATGCTTCATGGAAAGGTCCATGGCCTGCTTCAAATGCTGATTGCCCGCATCAACAACCTCCCTAGGGAGTCGATTCAAAGCCTCCTTCATACGGATCGAATCGACTCGAAGACCTAACAGATCGAATCGAAGACCTAACATAGTAACACAACCCAAAATCAATCTCCACGAAACAAAATTCGAAATCAATGCCATAGAAAAAGAAACGATTAGGGTTTCAATTACCATAATTATAGAGGCATTGGGTCGATCTGGCGATGAATCCCCAATCTTCTTCTTTGGGTCAATGAAGGACTGCAAAAAGAACGCCATTTCGATCTCTCTCCTTTCTTCCTCCGGAAAAATTTACTCTCTGATTTTTCCGTCAGAACAAGATTGATTAATGAACAGGAACTTCAGGCATGGACAAACTCAATCTACGAACATGAGTTGCACAACGGCTAGATCTGGCGTATGGCTTGCAGATTGGTGAGAGTGAGCGAGAGAGAAAGAAAGATCGAAACTTCAGGCGGTGGATCTACTTTTTCATGGGTTAGAGAGAGAGTTCGACAGGAGAGAGAGAGAGAGAGAGAGAGAGAGAGAGAGAGAGAAAGGCTCACTGGCGACGCTAGGCGCAGTATGTGACGAGTGAGTGCAGATCGGAGAAAGGGTCTTGCCACGGAATGTGCAGTTGGGAAAGCGACGTGGGAAGGCTTCGGACGAAGCGGGAAGAAGAAGATTGGGATTTATTCGAGGGTCATTTTTTTTTTCTTTTCACAATAATATTATATATATATATAATTTTTATTTTATTATGATTAATTGGGGTAAGGGTGGGAAATGAAAACATGGGAGAGAGGGAAACAAAGAAAAAAAAAAAAAAAATTGACCTACAATGTTGGTTTTAAACTAACATTATAGGTACACCTACAATGTCGGTTTAAAACCGGCATTAAAGATTCGTATTTTGTTTTTAAGAAACCGACATTGTACATCCATTTTAGTTTTTCCCAACCGACATCAAAGCCCAGATTTTTTACAGTGCGACAGTTTTTCAATCTGTTCAGGAATGATCTCTCGGCTTCTTCGTCTCCTAGCTCATCTCCGTCTTCTAAGTATGAGTATGTACATGAACAGACTACCGACTCTCTAACTTATTCTCTATATGATATAGCTTGTTTTTTGTTACATTGGTGGCCTTCGTATTTATAGAGCTTAAGGTGAAGTAGTCTTTCTATCTAATGATTGCAATGATGGGCGGTCATTAAATCTCCTACTCTGATGCACCGATAATGGTCATTAAAAGTTGAGTGTACTTGCTACAATGTAGCTTTAACGGCTTGTTAACTAAATTTGGATTCGACCATCATCAGCTTTCCGTCCCATCATGATTTATTATGTTGTCACCTTGATGCGTAGTCTTTATGCGGCCATCTTCTTGAGCAGCAACTTCTCAAGATTGCATACGATTGCATGACTTTGCGATCGCAATCTTTCAAGCACGCAGACGCCTAATTCCTTGGATCGGAAATTTTACTTGCGCCAACGCATTTTTCCTGCACAAAATAAATAAATTAACTACTTTTATGCGATGGGCGCATGTGATCGCAATTTCCTCAGTTTAACGCTTTTGGACATGATATTGCTTATTTTTACCATCACATTCTCTCATTGTTTTATTTATTTGAGTTATAATAACGTGTATTTCTACCCGTTATCACACCCCCAAATTTAAAACAATGCTTGTTCTCAAGCATAAACTAAAGATTTTCTTTAAAAAGTCAACTGCTTTTACCCTACCTAGATTTCTTAAGGTGCCTTATTCAAATTTCATGAACCAATGTCTTCTTAATTTCTATCTTGGTCTCTTCCTAAAATATTTATAATACTTAGGGACTGCAAGTTTAACCTTAAAAAAGATTTTATTTGTTTCCAGGACATCGCATGATTTATTTCAAACTTTCTCCAACTGGGGTGTTTCCAAGTGATTTTTACCCATGCGCGATTTAGATATTCTTTCTATGATCTTGCGCTGATCCAAGTGCCTAGCCTTCATTTTGGCTTGCCCTCACGGGTGTCACGCGAGCATCCAACTACGAGCAAGGCGCTCTTTCTCAGTCTAAACTCATGCCCATTTTATTTGGCAGCGGAGTTGTGATCACTTGATTTATGCGTTGATCACGATTCCTACCTTCGTTTTGGCTTGCCCCACGGGTGTCATGTGGACATCCAACTACGAGTAGGATCCGATCTCAACGTTATGGATTTTTTTATTGAATATTCTAAAAGTAGCAAGGTTGAAAATGAATACTAGCACCCTCAAATTTATACACAACAATGTCCTCATTGCTGATAGACTGAAATAACTCATGCGATGCTCTTAGGAAATTTCGTAAAAACCGTTTTGAAAGAAAGCTGGTGGACCGCTAACTTCTAGAAATGTTTCATGAATTGACTGTCCTGAAATTAAGTTGACTCTAGTACATACGGTAAGAAATAAAGGCATGAATTTCATCCTTGAAATCATAATTGGTACGAGGAAGAATGCAGTGACTAATAAAGTAATCAAAATTCAATGATTGCGTCAAACTAAAGAGGATACGATAATAAAATTTAGCAATATTAAAATGGGATGCGAGAAGTGAAAAATTTGAAATAAAATAGTCAAGGAAGAATACAACCCCAAATTTGCTTTTTTGCCCGCATCATCTTTGATCGCATCCTTTCTTACGGTGGGTTGATTCCTCGATTGCGATGGACTGATCGACTGGTCGCGTGTTTGATGTTATCGCGTAGCTCTACCGCAATCGTTCACTACAATCATTACTAAATATTAAAAGGGTAAAAAAGTATGAAAGACAGAGTTGATAATTTTAAAGAGTAGTGGTTATACAAAAAGTGAGGTAAGTTCATGAAAGAAAGATATCAAAAGGATACTTCAAAAAAATTGCGTCCCTGATGAGTTTGTGTTGCATATCAACGTAGGAACTGCTTGTTTCTTCTTTAATCTGGATTTTTCAAGTCCATGGAGGTTTTCTCTCCTTTTCTTGATCCTCTGGGATTTTAATCGCCTCAATCCTGAACTTTTTCCTATTGATGCTCATCGTGGTCTCTCCTTTGTGCACATCAATTCGAGCACGACCAGTAGATAGAAATGATCGTCCTAATATGATAGGCACATATTCATTCGCTTCATGATCTAGAATGATGAAGTCTGCCGGTAGAATGAATTTATCAATTGTGACCAAGACATCCTTCAACTCTCCCTCAGGGTGTACTAGGGACCTGTCCGCAAATTGAAGAGTCTCCGTCGTGGGTGTCGGTTTTCCCACATCCAATTGTTTGAAGATTGAAAGTGGCATTAAATTTATACTCGCCCCAAGATCGCATAGTGCTTGACCGATGTAGACCCCTCTAATTGAGCAAGGTATCGTAAAGCTTCCTGGGTCGCGCATCTTCAGTGGGATTATAGTGTTTAATCTTTGCGTTACTATGACCGTAACAACCTTTCCTTCATCATTCTGTTTCTTTTTCAATATTTGTAGGAATACCAGTAGCTGCACCTTCTCTATTTCGTGTTCTAGAGGCTTAGAGGTGGACGCAACTTCCGGTTTCATCGTCTCGGGATCTTCTGATTCATCTTGTGTCAACGGGTTCTTGGATTCCATCGCATTTGGATTGGTCCTGCTGGGCTCTTTCCCTTCTTTCGTTGTCGTCTTTCCACTTAGCAAGAAGACTGCTAGGCATTGTTCTTTCCCTGTATTCCCCGGGTTGCGAGGGAGCTCAGTTGAGTTTGGCAGCGTCCCTTGCGGTTTATTTTTCAGCTCTTCCGTAATCTGTCCTATTTGGATCTCTAGATTGCGGATGGAAGTCGCCTGGTTCTGAAGGACTGTCTCGTTCTTCTCAAGTACTACTTTAATAGGTTCTCCAGAGAGGATGATGGCGGTGCTTACGAGTTGCTGGCTTGACGTTGAGGTTGACTGTTAATTCGCTGGAAAAATCCTGGCGGTCATTCTTTTTGTGCCATAGGTTGATAACTCTGTTGTTTGTTATTTTTCCAAGCGAAATTAGGATGGTTTCTCCACCCAAGGTTGTATGTATTAGAGAAAGGGTTGTTCTTTATGAAGTATACTGACTACAGGTTCCTTGGACATTCTTCAATTGGATGCGATTCTCCATAAGTAGCACAACTCGTGCTCGTCTGTTCAATTGCTTTAACCTGCCTTCTTTGTGTTCCAGGGTTGTTGATTGCGATGCCCTGTAATAGATTAATCATAACATTCATTTGATTCTGTAGAGATGCGATGGCCCCATTTTTTGCATTACCTTCTCGAAATTTTACTCGTTGGTCGCTTTCCTACCAATCTTCATGATTCTTTGATATGCGATCAAGGATATTCTTCGCCTCATCATAAGTTTTATCAAGTAAACAACCAGTTTCTGTCGCATTGGCAACTGTCTGCGATGTAGGGTTCAAACCGTGATAAAATATTTCCATCTGGAGACAGTCTGGTAATTCGTTATGCGGACAATCTCGCACCAATCTTTTAAACCTCGCCCACGCATCGCTGAGCGATTTGTCTATTTCCTGTTCAAAATACTTGATTAACTTCCTTCTTCTTGCATTCTCTGTAAGAGGGAAGTATTTCTTCATGAACTTCTCTACAACCTATACCCACGAAGTTATCTCCCCTGGTTCGAGGGAATATGCCCATTTCCTTGCTTGATCGCATAACGAAAATGGGAACAACGTGAGTCGAACTTCTTCAGCTGAGATATTCGGGAACACAAAAGTGTTACAGATTTCAATGAAACTCCAGAGATGGGCATGTGGATCCTTGCCACGCCTTCCACCAAACTGTCCGACTATCTGGATCTTCTGTAACATAACCGACTTCATCTCAAACCTTGATCCGTCCAAAGCTGGCTTCACGATTCCTGGGGAGAAATCATATAGGTTAGGTGACGCATAGTCCTGGATGGGTCTATTGCGGTCGTTCGCCAGGAGAATGGGGTTTGCTATGATGTTGTTTGCGTTTACGGCTCTTTCTTCCGGTTGTTCCGCCATTTTGGGATTTCTTTCTTGTTGTTGTCGACAGTTGTTTCTATGTCTTCTTCAGAACATTCTTTCGATCTTTGGGTCGTAGTTGGGCTCATGAGCATGTCCTTTGCTCATGCGATGCCTGCTTCTTCCCTTAACAAAGGAATGGCAGTGCACAGAGGTTAAAATCTACAAAGCAAATAAAAAAGGTTTACTGTTAGCGTAATATATACTTCTGTAGTCCCTGACAACGACACCACAAACGTTATGCATTGTGAATTGTGATGTGATTATGGTGTGAGTTTGCGATAATGTGTTATGCATTGCACATGCAAGTTTTCCTAATAAGACCCAAGAATAAGCCTCACTAGGTTTCTTGGTAAGTCCAGGGTCGAACACAGGGATTACTGAGTAAATATGCGACAGTTAATTTGATTCTCTTGCGGTGGTGAAAATAAATAAGTTGGATGGTGTTTTGATTAAGAATATTTCCTATGCAATGAAGTTCAATGAAGAGTTGATGAAATTAAGAAGTAAAATGAGTATGTGATGAACGGGTTGAGAAGGGGTTTAGCTAACACTTCCTAAGATTATGTATAAGCTATGTGATCATGCTACACACAAACAACAGCATGTCATCTCTCAATGTCATAATTCCTATTTCATGCCAGCTAAGTACTTCTCAACCCATTAGCGAATTTAGCTACTCATGCGAAGTGTGGAGAGCTTGAACATAGATTGAAATGAGATTTCCATTTTCTAAGTAAAGTGCTGAATACAAAATAGTAATGGAATTTAGAGATAAGAAGCCCAGTAAGTAATATCTTGCTTCCCGTGGCCTTTTACACTGTCCTTTTCACTCCAACTCTGTCCAGATGAATATTCTTGCTCTCGTAAGTGTTGGCCCTTTATCCTTGTAGCGCTTTCCGGCAGTCTCTCGATCTGTCCGGGAATGATCTCTCAACTTCTTCGTCTCCTAGCTCGTCTCCATCTTCTAAGTATGAGTATGTACATGAACAGACTAAGGGCTCTCTAACTTATTCTCTATATGATATAGCTTGTTTTTGTTACAATTGTGGCCTTTGGTATTTATAGAGCTCAAGGTGAAGCAGCCTTTCTCTCTAATGATTGCAATGATGGGCGGTCATTAAATCTCTTGCTATAACGCGCCGATTAGTGGTCATCAAAAGTTGAGTGTACTTGCTACAGTGTGGCTTTAGTGGCTTGTCAACTAAATTGGGATTCGATTGTCATCAACTTTCCTTCCCATCATGATTTATTATGTTGTCACCTTGATGCACAGTCTTTATGCGGCCACTTTTTTGAGCAACTTCTCATGATCGCATGACTTTGCGATCGCAATCTTTCAAGCGCACGGACGCCTAATTCCTTGGATTGCAATTTTACTTGCGCCAACGCATTTTTCCTACACAAAATAAGTAAATTAACTGCTTTTACGCGATGGGCGCATGCGATCACAATTTCCTCAGTTTAACACTTTTGGACATGATATTGCTTATTTTTACCGTCACATTCTCTCATTGTTTAACTTATTTGAGCTATAATAACGTGTATTTCTACCTGTTATCAATGTGATCAAAATGATGCGGGTGAAAAATTAAATTTGGGGGTTGTGTCCTTCCTTGTCCCATCGTGTTTCAATTTTTGTACTTCTCACTTTCAATTTAATATTGCTGAATTCTACTATCGCATTCTCTCTCATTTGGATCAATTCTGAATTTTTGATTACTTAATTTGGTCGTCACATTCATCCTTTGCCCATTATGACTTCAATGATGAAATATATGCTTATTTTCTTATCACATGAATTAGTGTCAGATTAATTTTAGGACAATCGATTCATAAAACATTTCTAAAATTTAGTGGTCTACCAGCTTTACTTCAAAACTACTTTTATAAAATTTTCTGAGTCCATCGCATGAATTATTTCGTTTTCAGCATGAGAAAATTGTTGCATTTTAACTTTGGGGGGGGGAGAGGGGTGTTATTTTCAGATCTTCATTTCAATTTTTTTAAAAAAATATATACTATATAACGTTGAGATCAGATTATGCTCGTAGTTGGATGTTCGCATGACACCCGTGGGGGCAAGCCAAATCAACGTAGAAGCTAAGTGATCACAACTTCGCTGCCAAATAAAAAGACGGGCATGAGTTTTGACTGAAAAGAACGCCTCACTTGTAGTTGGATGTCCGCATGACACCCGTCGGGGTAAGCCAAAATGAAGGCTAGGCACTCGGATCAGCACAAGATCACAAAACGAATATCTGAATCATGCAAAGGCCGAAACCGCTTGAACACCCCAGTTTGTAGAAATTTGAAATAAATCATGCGATGTCTTGGGAAATGTGTAAAGTTTTTTTTTTTTTTTTTTTTTTTGAAGATTAAGCTCGCGGTCCTTAAAGGTTAGAAATATTTTAGGAAGAGATTAGGATAGAAATTAATAATGATAATGATTCAGCGATTTGAATAAGGCATCATGAGAAGCCTAGGCAGGGTGAAGGCGATTGAGATTTTGAGAAATCTTTAGTTTTATGCTTGAGGGCAAGCATTGTTTTAAATTTGGGGGCATGATAACTGGTAGAAATACAGGTTATTAAAGATCAAACTATTAAAACAATGGGAGAAAGTAATGTTGAAATGGGCAATATTACGATTGAATGCGCCAAACTAAAAGAAAAATTGCGATCGCTAAATCTCATAGCATAAAAGCAGTTAAATTGCGTTATTCTGTGCAGGTACAATGCGATGACGCGTTTTGACTTTGCGATCCAAGGGTACCTCAAATATGATCACATGATGACATTACATAAAGGCGGTAGCCTAATGTCATGAAACATGATGGAACGTAAAGTTGATAACGGTCAAATCGAAAATGTAGTTGACAGTCGTTGAAGACCATACCGTTGGAAATACATTAAACTTCCGGTGACTATCAGACGGCATAACAGGGTATGGAAATTAATGCTGCCCATCCACGCAATCATTAGTGAAAAGAACTGCTTTGTCTAGAAATCTATAAATACCCAATGTTACCAAACCAAAAGCGGTGCGCGAGAAGGCGAGGCGAAGCCGAGGGAAGGGCATTCTTGAGAAGAAATTAATTTTCAGAAAGGTCGAGAGACTGCCGGAAACAGCACGGGGGAGAGACACCAAAACCTTACGAGAGAAAGAGTTAACAACTTGGGAAAGTATTGAAGTGATAAGAGTAGTGTAAAAAGCCAGAGGAAGCAAGACATTGCTAACTTGGCTTGATACTTCTTACACCATTTATTGTTTTATACTCAACACTGTATTTGCAAAAATGGAAACTTCATTTCAATTTATGATCAGTCTCTCCACACCATGCATGAGTAACTAAATTTGTGAATGGGTCGAAAAGTACTTAGTTAGCATGACTTAAGATATGCACTTTATGCGATCATCTTGTCTTATGTATGCTTCATTTATCATGTGGAGTACTTAAGAGAGTAGTCGAAAGACAAAATCTAGGCTTGAGAGAGTCGGTTTAGATCGCATAAGAAAGAGTAGAGACTTAGAAATATGTTTTATCTGCTACATTCCATACACATTGCATGCATCCTAGAAATAGGAAATGTGGCATTATGCATTGAGAAATGTAGTGCTTAATATTTGTGTATAGCATGATCGCATAACTTGTATAAAATCTTAAGAAATGCTAGCTAAATCTCTTCTCAACCCCTTCATCGCATACTTGTTACAACACCACCCTTTCATCGCTGCGCATTTAATTCCATTGCATTAGAAAATCTAAGTTAAATCACCATCTACTTCTTAATCACCATCGCAATAGGATCAAAGAGTCCGTCGCATATCTATTTAGTAATTCATGCGTTCGACGCTGGAATTACTAGGACGCTAAGAAGGCTTATACTTGGGCTTTGTTAGGAAAATTTACATGATCATCGCATCCACACATCCATTCATCGCATGATAAATCAACGCATCAATAGACATACGACTGGATCATGTTTAAGTGATAATCTAAATGGTCTGTAGTAGATGGATAAGATTGGGTACCTTATCCTTGTAACACTACGAGTATGACCCACTTTGTAGGTGTTGCAATTGTTGTAAAGTGCTACAAATGATCTGATCCTAATCATTCATGTATAGACATGTGAGTGGGGATATTCTATACAAAAAAGTTTGTATAAAACCGGACCATGAAATGTTTAGTCTTATTATATAACACTGTTTATAATAGAGACTTACATTTCCCCAGGATGACTATAGATGCATGACCTGAATCCTGAGTGAGTTGTGAACTCCTGCCTATGAAGGCGATCCTTTGATTTGTATGGGTGAGGATGGTCAGATCGCCAACTCAATAAGCTTACCATTTTGGGGATTCGTCTAATTGGGGAGCTGGGAACACAACTACACAAGAAGGAATTCACTCCTTCTCTGAAGTCAGGGTAAGTAGATAAATTGCTCCCTTAAGGGCTGATTTTGGAGCTTGAACAATGTGGTGCCACACTCTCTTCTAGGTGTCTTGATTGTCTACATTGTCGTCTAGTGAATCTTGCTGGGGCACATGATCTCTTAGTAAAAACTATACGATAGTTTAGGTAGATGCACGTGTACATGATCTTTTAGGAAAAACAATTGAGCTGTCGTGTAGGCGCTGGTTAGCTAAACGATAGAAAGTGTACAATTTGTGAAGCGATTATCCAATTCTTTTGCAAAATGAAAACTATTTTCATTTTATTCTTCAGTTATGAAAACTGAATGCAACCTCCCATTTTCACGTACGGTTATGGAGAAAACCACCAACAATTATCTCATAATTGTTTTAATTATAAATAAATATAATAACTAACTTATCATATTATATTTATAACAACTAACTTATCATATTATATTTATAACCTATAGTTTTAATATCACATCATATGCAACATTTAAACCATAGTCCTTTTCTCCTTTACTTGATATAAATCATATTTATATCCATTTTTCTCCAATTAATGTATCTCATAAATCATGTCAATAATATCATATATAAATGAACCATTTTAATCATATCATATATAATAAAATTCCTCTTATCAATTTGAACACTTCAAACTGACCCAAAAACTGATTCTCAACTTGAATCCATTGAGCTACCAATGGGACCTTATGAACCTGTAGCTTGAAACTCCAACAGTACGTGAATAGCTGACTAAACTCTTTAGCCACGAGATCCACCATCCGTTAACTGTCGAACACACTACTAAAGATCGATAGCTGCATCTTCTCACGACAGATATATTTTTGTGCCCATCGGATATAACCAGTCAATAGTACGATAACCCTTCACACATGTTCGTAAGTACAGTTGAGCCAATTTACCATTTTGCTCCTGTAGTTACATCTAACTTCTTAAGTACCACTGATCCCTCTAATAAACAATATCTCATAGTCCTAATATGAGTGGACACCTCTCGGGCCATGAGAAGGTGTGTAGCGCCACATCGTTCAAGCCCTAGAATCAGCCCTTAAGGGAGCAATCTATCTACTTACCCATGCTTTGGGGAAGAAGTGAATTCCATCTTGTGTAGCTGAGTTCCCAGCTCCCCAATTAGACGAATCACCAAAGTGGTAGGTTTGAGTCGGCAATCTGGCCACTTGCACTCGTGCAAATCAAAGGACCGCCCTCAAAGGCAGAAGTTCCTAACTCACTCAGGATTAAGGTCATGTTACCTATGGTCATCCTAGTGAATTGAAGTTTCGGTCATGAACGGCGTTATACGAGACTATAACACTTCGTGGTCCGGTCTTATACAAACTTCTTTGTATAGGACACCCTCGCTCGCATGTCTCCACATGAATGATCAGGTTCATACCATCTATAGCACGTCACAACACATGTAACTATCTACAAACGGGCCGCATCTGTAGTGTCACCAGGATAAGGTTTCCCTCCTATATCCATATACTACAGACCATTTTGGTTATCACTTAAGGCATGTTCCACTTGTATATTTCCACATGCATATTTAAGTTATAACGACAACCAAGGATCTTAGTTTATTGGTTTGTGGTAAAGCAAATAAAACATCTCATGTTTCATAGACAACAGTGAAGAAAATATCACATATTATTACATTATAAGTGTTTGTTCAATACAGTGTTTACAAACTACAGAACCCAACGAGAGTTTAGGGCATCATCCCTAACACATATCAATCTGAATAGGATTGAGAGGTTGGTGAAGAATAAACTTCTAAGTGAGTTAGAAGAAAATTCTTTACCTGTGTGTGAGTCATGCCTTGAAGGCAAGATGACTAAGAGACCTTTTACTGGAAAGGGTCATAGGGCCAAAGAACCTTTAGAGCTCGTACATTCAGACCTCTGTGGTCTGATGTATCTAAAAGCTAGGGGAGGTTACGAATATTTCATCACCTTTACTGATGATTATTCAAGATATGGGTACGTTTATTTAATGCAACATAAGTCTGAATCTTTTGAAAAGTTTAAAGAATTCAAGGCTGAAGTTGAAAATGCATTAAACAGAACGATTAAAACATTTCGATTTAATCAAGGTGGAGAGTTTATGGATTTGAAATTCCAAAACTATTTGATAGAACATGGAATAGTATCCCAACTCTCAGCACCTAGTACACCTCAGCAAAATGGTGTATCAGAAAGGAGAAATCGAACCCTATTGGACATGGTTTGATCGATGACGAGTTATGCTTCCTTACCTGACTCATTTTTGGGGCTATGCAGTAGAGACTGCAGCGTACATCCTGAACTTCGTTCCTTATAAGAGTGTTACTAGAACACCTTTGGAATTATGGAATGGTCGTAAAGCTAGTTTATGCCATTTCAGAATTAGGGGTTGCCCAACACACGTGCTTGAGGCTAATCCTAAGAACTTGGAACCTTGATCAATACTATGCTTCTTTGTAGGCTACCCCAAAGGAACGAAAGTTTGTTACTTCTTTGATCCTAAAGTAAACAAAGTGTTTGTATCGAAAAATGCTACTTTTCTTGAAGAAGACCACATAAGGGAGCACATGCCAAGAAGTCAGATTGTGTTGAATGAAATTTCCAAAGAAACTACTGAATCTTCAACAAGAATTGTTGAAAAACCTAGTACCTCAACAAGAGTTATTTAAGTAGGATCATTTAGTAGGTCAAATCTACCTCAAGGTTTGAGGGAACCTCGACGTAGTGGGAGGTTTGTGAACCTACCTATTCACTATATGGGTTTAACAAAAATCCTGACTATGGTAGTTGATGGTGAGCGAATCTATTGTCTTACAAGAAGGCAATGGAGGATATTGTCAAAGATGAGTGGATCAAAGCGATGAATCTCGAAATGGAGTCTATGTACTTCAATTTCGTATGGGATCTTGTAGATCAACCTGATGGGGTTAAACCTATAGGTTGTAAATTGATCTACAAGAGGAAACGGGGTGCTGATGGGAAGGTGAAAACCTTCAAGGCTAAATTAGTGGTAAAGGGTTATACCCAGGTAGAGGGAGTTGACTATGAGGAGACTTTCTCACTTGTTGCCATGCTTAAATCTATCATAATACTCCTATCCATTGCTCATATTATGACTATGAGATTTGGAAAATGGATATCAAAACTCCCTTTTTGAATGAAAATCTTGAGGAGACCATTTACATGCAACAACCGAAGGGATTCATAACCCAAGGTCAAGAGCAAAAGCTTTTCAAGCTTAATTGGTCCATTTGGATTGAAAAAAACTTCTCGATCTTAGAACATAAGGTTTGATACTACGATCAAATTTTATGGCTTTGATCAAAACGTTGATGAGCCTTATGTATACAAGAAGATTATCATGTAGATGTTATCCTACTAATTGGGAATGATGTAGGTTTACTGACTGAAGTTAAGAACTGGCTAGCGACCCAATTCCAAATGAAAGATTTGGGAGAGGCTTAGTTTGTTCTGGGTATTTAGATCTTTGGAGATCGAAAGAAAAAAATATTAGCTCTCTTTCAAGCATTGTATATTGACAAGTTTCTTGTCAAATATTCAATGCAGAACTCTAAGAGGGGCTTATTTCCTTTCAGGCACGAAGTTACATTGTCTAAGGAACAGTATCCTAAGACACCTCAAGAGGTTGAGGAAATGAGACAGAACCCCTTTGCTTCGACTGTGGGCAGCCTGGTGTATGCGATGTTATGTACTAGACCTGACATTTGTTATGTAGTGAGGATAATCAGTAGATATCAATCTAATCCAGGATTAGATCATTGGACCGTTGTTAAAAACATCCTTAAGTATCTACAGAAAACGATAGACTACATGCTTGTGTATGGTTAAAAGGATTTGATCCTTACGAGATACACATACTCTAATTTTCATACTGACAAGGATTCTAGGAAATTCACATTAGGATCAATGTTCACTTTTGTAAAACCCGAACCCAAAATTACCTTAAGTAAGCAAGTGTAAGTTATGTGATGTCTTCCAATGAGTTGTAATGAGATTATGTTTTGGTTAGGAGTGATGGACGAAGAAAGCAAACTAAAGAGCAAGAGAGCTCTCGGATGGCTATGTAGGAAAAAAATAGTCAAATTTTGGCTAAGTATGGGAAACCAAGAGGAGGCCATACTATCTTATGAGATTTAATGCTGAAGTGTGCTATGAGTGGAGTGGGAAGAAAGTGGCTTAATCAAATCTCAGCCATTAATCTTCATTAGTGGGCTAAGTGGCCCAAGGAGATTTCATGCAAGTAGTTTGGCAGTAGCATAGGAAGGAAGGCCAATTTCATTTGAATGGTTTGGATAGATTACTCGAGCTATTTATGTGATTCCAGTAGCATTCAAAAGCTCTATGTGTCTACTTTCTATGGCTTGCTGCTGGAGGGAAAACTCATCGGAATAAGGCCGGAGAAGCAAAATAAAGACGAATGGTTTGTTTCTCGGGTGAATCTAGGCCATTAGTGAAGAATTAAAGCTCTAGGACGAATCACGAAGAGTTTTGAGCTAAAACTTTGAGGTAATATTGTTACTCAATTATAAACAACTTTGTAGAATGAAACTTTTTAAGATGAGGCCTGAAAATCGAGTTATATATTTTGGAATTTTGAAGTGGAAATTGTTGAACAAGCAGGCAGCTGCTTGAATTGGGGCCAATGATGAATGTTTGAATCTCCAGATAAAACGACGGGAAATTTTGAGCTCAAATTTTAAGGTAATGTTGCTACTAGATTCTAAGAAAGTTTGTAGAAGGAAGTTCTTTGAGATGATTTATGGAAATTTAGTTATGAATTGTTGAAATTGAATCTGGAGTTTGATGCTCCAAATTTTTTCTAAGTGTAGGGAGTGTGGGCGATCAAAGGGTGCATTTTTTTGGCACCCAAGCCCTCCAAATTGGCTAAGTGTCCGAACCTCAAAGTGAATGGTAGGAGGCACAATGTGATGGTTTGGCATGTGAGCTTGATTTATTGAGTAGGCCTAAAAGGAAGGCTAATGTAAACACCAAGTAGTATGCTTATACGTGTAGGTTCAACAACCATTGGAGAAGCCTATCAAGCCTTAAGGAAGCAAACTTGAAGGACCTATGAGTGACTATAAATTATTTATAAATGGTTTATAAATATTTTAGTAATTCATGCTTTATTGACAGTTACTTTTATGCTAGTTATTTTACAAGAATTTCTAAGCAATGCATTTCCCTAAAGTTTATAAACACATGCTAGTTACAAAGTTTATGAAATATGTTTTGGTACAATGGTTGAAACATGGTAGTTCTCAAAAAGAAGATTTTATGACATGTTTAAGTTACAAGTATTTGTATTATGTTTGAAAGCATATGTGCTCTTAATGTTGTTGAGCATGCGTTAGCAAATCATATTCTTATGAAAACTATGTTTTATGAGATCAAGTTTTTAGTAAGCTTATTTTATGAAAATGTTTTCCTATAAGGTATTTTCAACTCAATACTGAAGTACAAGGAGAAGGTATCTGAGTTGTACTACCTGGTTTCAATTATGTTATGATTCTGATACTGAAGTACTTAGAGAAGATATCAGAATAATTCACTCAGTTCAGTAATAAGCAGTGGTACCCTGCTTCAGTTATGATCCTTGACGTCAGGATCCAGTTTGCTCTACGTGCACGTATGATAGTTAATCAGTAGGATTGAACCACGAGGGTTCTTTCTTAGCATTGGCTTAAAGATGTTGAACAAAAAGGTTCTCACCCTAGCCCAGACTTATGTTTGAGAGATTGAGCAAAAGGGTTCTCTCTTAAACAAGGATATCCGATGTTGAGAGATCGAGCAAGAAGGTTCTCTCTCAACCGGGAATCAGTTCAGCTATGTTTTCAGATACAATGGTTTTAAAAGTTTTATGTACACGTTTTCTTGGCATGTTTTAGCTCCAGTATTCTATTTTCTAGCTTTCAGTTTAAGCATGAGATTTACGTTTTTATTAAGTCACTCACTGGGCTAGTAGCTCACCTTTTTAAATGTTTTCCTTCCCCAGGTAGCGGTCAATTCCCCAGAAGCTAATTTTGTTGCTGCTCTGCCACTCAAATACTCAAGGTTACAGGAAGACTAGGTGTTTCTTCTGTAACACATGTTTTGTGCGTATAAAGACTAAACTTAGTGTCATGGGCTCATTTAATTTTATAGTGTAAGTAGTTGTGAATGTGAATAGTAGCTATGGAACCTTGTTGATGTAAGAATGTTAAGTTTCGGTTAATCTATTCAGTACATTTAGTATGTTAAGCTCTGAGGTTGTGAATATTTTCGTTATCAAGACATAAATTCATATCAGGGTTCTAAAGAAGGTTTTAAATGTAAGTTAGGCAATAAGTGCCGACGAGAGGTTCGGTAATTGCTATCGTCACATGCCCTTTTAGGTTAAGAAGGTAATATGGGAAGGGGTGTGACACTTTTAACGGAGGGGCAGTAGTATAGAGAAGCACCAAGCAAGGGTACATTATGTCAAAGCCCTTAGAGAAGCACCAAGCACCAAGTCAGGAAATTTTGACTGATCTGGAAGTTGTTCCAGATATGTCAAAGCCCTCACACTTTATTGTGATAATAGTGGTGTTGGGGCTAATTCCCGAGAGCCTAGGAGTCACAAGTGCGTGAAATATATAGAGCGAAATTATCATCTCATCTGAGAGATTGTGCATCGAGGGGACATGATTGCCACGCAGATAGCTTCAGAACATAACGTTGCTGATCTTTTACAAAGGCCCTCACGGATAAGGTGTTTGAGGGTCACCTACAGAGTATGGGTCTATGGGATAGGCCACATTTAGACTAGGGCAAGTGGGAGATTTGTACTGGACGCGTGTTATGCCCTAGTTTATTATTTGTGTACTTTGTATTTTGACTATATTGTACACCTCACTAACTTTAGGTCAAGTGGGAGATTGTTGATGTTGATACCCTAAATCTCATAGGGTCCTATAATTTATAAATGTTATTGAAAAACTCATTTTCTATTTAATAAAATATATAATATTTTATTCCATATTTTAGTTGCATTAACCACAAACCAATAAACTAACATCCAAGGTTATCTTGTAGCTTAAACATGTATGTAGAGATATACAAGTAGATCATGTTTAAGTGATAACCTAAATGGTCTGTAGTAGATGGATAAGACTGGGTACCTTATCCTGGTGACACTACGAGTATGGTTCGCTTTGTAGGTGTTACAATTGTTGTAAAGTGCTACAAATGATCTGATCTTGATCACTCATGTATAGGCATGTGAGCGGGGATATTCTATATAAAGAAGTTTGTATAAGACCAGAACATGAAATGTTTAGTCTCATTATATAACGTCATCCATAATAGAGACTTACATTTCACTAGGATGACCATAGATAACATGATCTGAATCCTGAGTGAGTTGTGACCTCCAGCATATGAGAGCGGTCCTTTGATTTGTATGGGTGAGAATGGCCAGATCGCCGACTCAACAAGCCTACCATTTTTGGGATTCGTCTGATTTGGGAGCTGGGAATACAGCTACACAAGAAGGATTCCCCGAGGTCGGGGTAAGTAGATAAATTACTCCCTTAAGGGCTGATTCTAGGGCTTGAACAATGTGGCGCCATACCCTCTCCAGGCCCGAGAGGTGTTTAGTCATAGTTGGACTATGATCTATTGTTCATTAGAGGGATCACTGGTACTTAAGGAGTTAGATGTAACTACAAGGGCAAAACGATAATTTTGGCCCACTTGTATTTACGAGAAATCTGTGAAGGATCATCGTATTGTTGATTGGTTATATCCAATGGACACAGAAATATATCTGTAGTGTGAAGAGTGCAGCTATTGGTCTTTAGTGGAGTGCCCGATGGTTAACGGATGATGAATATATTAATTAAAGAGTTTGATTAATTATTCATGTACCGTTGGAGCTTCAAGCTACAGGTCCATAAGGTCCCCTTGGTAGCTCAATAGGATTAAATGAGAATAAGTTTTTGGATTAATTTGAATTGTTCAAATTAACTGAGAGATTTAATTATATATGATATAATTAAGTTATTTTAATTATAGTGATACAATTATTATAATGTATTTGATGAAAGAAATCGATCACGAGGATTTCTATGAGCAACGGAAAGATCATTCTAAATTACAATCATATATGAACTTTACAAATTATAGTCATAAACACAAATGTACGATTATGCATTCATTACATAAATTACAGCATGATACAACAAATAATCAAGGAGAAATCTACACACATTTGTAGACTCATCGCCAAGGTCCTTGATCACGAACGCTCGAACACAGCAACCTCAAACGCTCAAACAACACGACCACTACACAGCACGAACACTATGCATTCGAACTCAGCGATCACCTCGGTCACGAACACCCCAACAGCATGAACAACCTCCATAGAACCTCAACGGTGTCGAGTTGAGTATGACACCACCAAGAAGGCTACCTTGGTATTCTCGGTGTGAGAATCCAGAGGGTGGGCTCTGTGTGAACTTGGCTTAAGATAGAAGATGGAGGATACAACAATCGTGTAAACGATTGAGCAAGTGGGAGAAAACTGAACCTATCGTATAGGTCGATGCGCAATCGTTTAGAAAAAGCTAAGCGACCATCTAGCAAAAGCTAAACGATTGTTTAGCTCATCACTTAGTTGCATGTATGTCGCCTACAAACACTACACGATCGTTTAGCTTGCTCTAAGTTGTCGCTTAGTAAATCCTATTTACTTGACAACTTACCGTTCCGTGAGATTATTTTCCGAGAGAAAATTCATAAAATCTTAAACTTCAACAACTTTTGCAACTTTTGTAAAAACTTTCTAAAATTAGGAAAACAATTTTCCTTTTATCTCACGGTTACCATGAAACCACCACCTCCTACTCAATTGATTATTAGAGAAAAAGAATTAATTATCCAATAATTAATATTATTATAAATATAAATGATAACCAACTTATCATACTATATTTATAACCTATAGTTTTAATATTTCATCTCATGAAACATATAAACCATAGCTCTTTTTCCATTCCATGGTACTTAATGTAAATTTCATTTACATAAATCCTCCACTAGATGTAACTCATACATCATACCGATCATATCATATATAATCGAATTACCTTTTATCAATTTTAATATTTCAAATCAACACCAAGAACTCATCCTCAACTGAATCCATTGAGCTACCAAGAGGACCTTATAGACCTGTAGCTCGAAGCTCCAACGGTACGTGAATAACCGACTAAACTCTTTATTCACGGGATCCACCATCCGTTAACTGTCAGGCACTCCACTAAAGACCGAAAGCTAAACTCTCCTTACCACAGATATATTATGTATCCATCTTAACTAATCAGCAGTGCGGAAACCCTTCACAGATCGCTCGTAAGTACAGCTTGGCCAATAACTGTTATGCCCCTATAATTACATCTAACTCCTTAAGTACCACTGATCCCTCTAATGAACATAAGTTATAGTCCTACTATGACTAAGTCCTCTCTTCCAAAGAGAAGTTGTGGCCACTATGTTTAAGCCCCGGAATCAGCCCTTAAGGGAGCGATCTCTCTACTTATCCCTGCTTCGAGAAAGAAGTAAATTCCATCTTGTGGATTGAGTTCCCAGCTCCCAAATCAGACAAGTTTCCAAAAAGGTAGGCATGTTAAAAGTTGGCAATCTGGCCACTCTCACCCATACTAATCAAAGGACCGCCCTCAAAGGCAGAAATTCCCAAAACACTTAGGATTGAGGTCGTGTCACCTGTGGTCGTTTAGGTGAGATGTAAGTCTCTAGTATCAACGATGTTATATATAGAGTCTAGTCATCTCGTGGTCCGGTCTTATATAAACTCTTTGTATAAGACACCCCCGCTCGTACGTCTCCACATGAATGGTTAGGATCTACCATCTGTAATGTTTACAACACTTGCAAACCTCTACAAAGTGGGCTTTCCGTAGTGTCACCAGGATCAGGTATCCAACCTTAATCCTTATACTACAGACTTATTTAGGTTATCACTTAAGGCATGATCTACTTGTATATCACATATACATGCTTAAGTTCACATAAGATAATCAAGGAGTTTTGTTTATTGGATAAGAGTAAATGCCATAATGAAATAACATTTATTTTATTCATTAAACAATGTGTATCATTACAAACAACGAGACTCTGGGAGAATTAGGACACTAATCCCAACATTTGATATATTATAGCTTTAGTGAGAGAAAATAAATATTTGAATATGATTCAAATATTAATTATATGAATTGGATTCATAATTGTTAAATTTAATATAAATGTGATTTATACTAAATGCCATATGAGAAAGAAAAGAATCTATAGTATATATTGTAAATGAAACAATATTAAAACATAGATTATATGTTATTTTTGATATAATATATAATTTAATATATATATATAATATATAATAATATATATATATAGTATATCATTTATATATATATTATTTGTTATTTTAATTTAAATAAGGGAGAGGATTACAATTCCCTCCTCCTTCTTTTTCTCTTACTCAATGTAAGTGGGTGGTTGCTGTATTTTTGGCTTTTGTAAAGAAATGAGAGGGTCTCCTTCTTCGTTAGACACACTATGTGAAAAATAGAAGTGGTTCTGTAAGTTTTGAATTGTTGGTGAACAACCTCAACTCTTCCTCCTCTCGACTAAAAAATTCCCTCATTCCAAAATAGCCAAAGCTCACCACTCATGGGTTCTCTGTCTGAGAATACCGAGGAGCCGTCGTGGTAGTGTTCGGATCTTGATCAAGGGATACTTAAAGAAAGTCTTCAAAGGTAAGAGTTTCTGAAACCCTAAGTTTCTTTTAACTTAGCATGTTGTAATTTATGTAAATGCATATCTTGTTCTTTCTTTTCTGTAAAAATTAATTTATTTAAACAATGGTGTTTGGGATGATCCGCTTCTGCTCAAGGTTCCCTTCAATTTGGGTTCCATCACTACTCTCACCTATATAGATCAAAGGATAATCCCAAATTAATAGGAGTTCATAGTCAGCTAAAGATTAAGATCAAGTTACCCTTGGTCATTGAATTGAAATAGTCAATTTTAATAGTAAACGGTCGTTGTAAAGAAAAAGTGACTATTTCATGGTCCGGTCTTATGCAAAACTCTTTTACATAGGATGCCTCCACTTGCATGTCTCCACTTGCATGTCTCCATACGAACGATTTTGGGACCACATTGTTTGTATCAATATACAAAGTAGGCCACATCTATAGTATCCCCAAGACGAGGTACCCAATCTTATCCATATACTTATAAACCTTTTTGGTTATATACTATAACTTGATCCCCTTTTATGTCTCTACATAAAATCACAATATGTCATACTATAGCCATAGATTAATTTATTGGATTTTATATCATAATGAAATTTCAATTTCAATAACACTTTTATTTAATATATTCTTCAATAATACTTTTATTGATAAATAGAATATGTTTTCATGATTACGAACTGCGAGTTCTAGGACATTTTCAACACTTTACGACCCGAGAGCACCCCTTTTCAAAACTTAGAAATTTTTCCTCATTTTTACCTCACACGCATACTCATTATAACCTCCATATAATTTTCACTACTACAAACACTATAACCACACGCTTATAAGAATTTAAATACATAATTAGGATATTTAAACATGCAATTAAGGGGACTTAAACATGAATAACTAGTAAAATAGGTTTAGGGGTTTACATTAGTGGAGTTCAATGGTCCCAAGATAAAAGCCTAATGGGCTCAAGGGACCCATTAGGAGAGCTTGATAGAGCTTTAAGGACTCTTGGAGAGAGCTTAGTGGAGTTCAATTGACCCATGGGGAGCTTAGAGTGAGTTTAGTAGACTCATGGGGAGTTGAGAAAGAGCTCAAAGGACTCATATGGAGCTTAGAGTAAGTTTAGTGGACCCATGAGAAGCCTAAAGAGAGATCAGAAGACCCATGAGGAGCTTAGCTCAGAGAACCCCTGAGGAGAGCCCAATGGAGCTCAAAGGACCTATGAGAAACCTTGAAGCGATTGAGTTTAAAGCTAGTCTAGATTCACAACGAACATGCCATAAAGAAAATGTGGAGAATTTGAGTGCATGGTACACTTCAGCATCCGTTGCAGTAATGGTGTAATCGTCCAACGAATATTAAATTAGCAATACCAAAATTTATGAGATGGGCAATTACGAGCCTGAATATTAGTTACATTTTACTATCCTATATAAATGACCAAAGCCATTGGTTAAAGGTGTGCCTAAAACGTCCTACTATTTTTTACTGACAAGTTACTCACAAACCCGAGACTGACTTGAGTGTCAGAGTATGTGTGGCTTGACACCATACCGAAGCTCAATTTCTTTGTCTTGCAAGTATTTGGACTATTTTTTTTTCCATAATATAAATTTACGATTGATCCATTTTTTGACATCAACAATAACAAAATTAATGTTCAATTTTCAATTTTGATGGTTAGTTGTAATCTTGGATAATATTTATAGAATAATTGTGTATTTTCTAAAACCTTTTGGTCCTCCCAATGTTAAAACTGCAAGTCCATATCTTCTATTGTTTAACTCATATGTTTAAGTTCAATTTGTTAGACATATTTAAATAATAATATGTTTAATTAAAGTATGAGCTATGTATGTGGATTAATAATTTATCACTTTGGGTTATTTTATTAGATTGGGCCTTATTATGTGTTCTAATTAATTAAGGCCCTAGATTCCTAATTGAGTATGGACTTAATGGATAGAAGCACATTCCTAGTTAATTAGGGTTTAATGGGAACCCTAATTGAACTAGTATATAAATAGACCTTAGGGCTATGGTCCCCGATATACCAAAATAATAAGCAGTCTTTCTTAATCCCATCTAGAGAGAGATCCCACTAAAGGCATTCGAAGTTTTGGTTGAGGAAGACCATAGTCATCCATCATCATCTTGAAGCTATCATCAATTTTGCAATGAAATCCGGTATATTATTTTTGACAATTTGACATGAATAATCCTAGGGTTTATCTATTCAATATAGATATAAAGAATTTATGCTAACACAATTTCATTTACATAAGTTTTTATTTTTAAAAAATACTTAAGTGCATTCAGGACGTACTTATTTTTGTGCATTTCACTTAATTGTCTTATCATAAATTGACATGTGACAAATTATTTCTTATTTATTGTTTGAAATATTTTAATTATTTTTTTGGTATAAGTGATGGAAAAGAGAATCATAGGGATGAGTGCTTCAATATTACCCTTTATTTTTTTATTTATTTATTTTTAAACAGATGATTTGCAAAGTTGAATACAATAAATTGAGTTTTGGAACCTGCCAAATGTGTACTTACATATTCAAAATGTTTTGATTATCCTTTAAAAAAAATGAATGATTTGATAGTAATAACTTTCCTTATTTTTCATCATATTTATTTTCATAATCTTAAGTTCATGAAGATCAAATATTGAGATGTAATTATATAACACCTTTTAGACCAAATAAAGCAAAGCACACTTAGAAAGTACAATAGAGACAGCCTATTTGCAATTTGCAGCCATTGATTTTTCTTCTTCTTTTTTGGAGGGTTCATATTGGAACTTGAAAGCTTTTCATACTCTATAAAGTCTGTTTTCTAAATTTCAGAAAAATAAAAAATAAACTTTGTTTTATAAGGATAAAAGGCAATATTACATTCTCTAATAGTGCTATATGAAAGACTATATCAAAGGTTAAACAATGTTCTAGACATAGTATAAACAATATGATAATATTATTATTCTATGAAAGGTATATGACAAAATTTGTACTTTATATTCAGTGATTTAATTTTTATTCTTAATATTTGTGCCCTTTTTTTCTTTCTAAAATTTTATCTTCTTATGGGTTTTTTTTTTCTTTCAATATTGAGTTACAGTATTCTTACCATTTTTTACTTTGGGATAAATTTGATTAACTTTTAATTGCATGGTGTGTTTTCATTTAATGAGAATAGAAGGGAAGATGTCTCTACTTTACACTCAATTTTTTTTTATAAATAATAATAATAATGATAATAATTAATTTTATACACCTCCAAACTTATAATCTTATTATCAAAGCATGTAACTCAACTGACATACAAATGTATTAAAAGATCTATGGTTCAAATCTTTTTATCTTTATTATATTAGAAAAAACATATAAATTTATTTTCATCGCCTCTCAATCGATTGTTGCGGTTAAAAATTAATTCTAAAACAAAAAGGAAAAAAAGAAAAGAGTGAATCCTTAAAATGATTATTATACTAAATTAACTATGCTTATCTCCACATTTCTAATTATCATTTTAAAGATTTTACACTATCATTCATTCATACACACACATATATATAACATTAATAGTTTTATTCTCGACATAAATGAACCTTATCAAAAGCAAGTACCAAATTTATTATTGAGCCCAAATATTTTCCCTATAATTAATGTGTGTGCTACAACCATAACAAAATCCCAAAATATAAGGTTGACCACCAAACTAAAATGAAAGGGAAATAGTCATTTTCTTTGACATTTTTTTTTTTTTACATTAATTGTAGATCTAAGTAAGGAAAAAAGTTGATACATAAATGAAAGACTTCAATTTTCCCACCATTAAATTAATTACAACTTTCTATGTTTCTCATTCATAAGCTGCTAACTGAAAAAGATGAACAAACTCCATTTTCACACACCCCTTCTTTTTATATTTCTTTTTCCTTTCTTTCTAAATAAATATATATGAACACTCCAAATTAATACATCCATTAATTATTCATTCTTTCAATATTTCAAAGCTTTCACATTACAAAGAGAAAGGGGAGATTGATTAGTTTGACATCAAGAACATGCAATGCAAGAACAAGACCAACATTGACAAGGAAGTCAAAGTAAGTGATAAAAAGGAAATTGTTTATTTTTTTCTTCTTATTATATGGTATACTGCGGAAAAGGCAGCATTTTTTATATTTATTTTTAAAATGGGATTTCAATTTATAGAGTTGGTAGACTAACTTGATTAATTAGCCTCACAATTTTTACTTGATTAGTATGATATAGACTTGAAAATGAGAAGACCCATTAAGGTCATGGAGTTCAAACATCATCTGGTTCATTATATATATAGATAGATAGATAGATAGATAGATAGATAGATAGATATTAAAGTTATTGAATTACAATAAAGAAAAAGAAACTTTACTGTCACTATCTGAGGTCAAAATACAACAGAAACACAACTATAAGAGATGTAAAAACAAAAACACAACAGAGAATTTCACACAACTCAAGTAAATAGGTCTCAAAGAGAAGAGCCAACGAAAAAGAAAAAAGAAGCTCCAAGGCACTTTGAACAATAGATAAAAATATTAAACTATACAATTTGATCTGTCACCTGGGAAGGCCGTAAGATAGCCCCATGGATACAAAAATCACATCTCTCTAAATTTGATAAATAACAGTATATCAAACTACTCTACAGACCTTACACCTCAACCGATTGTTTTAACTCATATGATAAATTTAGTAAAGCTCTAAGTCCCAATGAGATATCATATGTGAATACCTTCCTCACAAGAGCACATCTCCTTAGATAGACGTTAAAAGGACGATCGAAGAATAAATGATCTCGAGACTTAACTTTCCAATGTAAAAAACATAGACACTAAGGATTTCAGGATACCACTTACTAATACGATCATGCGTATGTAGTAGTTTCCGATCAACAATGTGGGTAACTAAAACTAGCTTGATTAAGATAAAATCCTAAAAGGAAAAGAAAATCAATTTTTACTTCTAAACTTGTCACTATCATATTTCAATGTTGTAATTTTTACCATTTGTTTAATTTTTATCCTATCTCTAATGTTGTTTTCCCATGACATTTTATCAAATTTGTACCATTGAAAACATGAAAAATACTTTCTTTAATGAATTTTCAATGTTAATATTAATTAAAATTACGACATTTATCTAAGTTTTAGAGGTGCCGTTTAATAAAATAGAAATTTTAAGGTCCATTTTAATCCTTTAGTTTTTTGTTTTTTGTTTTTGTTTTTTAAAATTAAGACTATTTCATCAATATTCACAATTTTGCATCTTTCTTAAATACAATGTTTGAATTTTTAGTCAAATTTTAAAAATAAAAACAACTTTTTGAAAGCTACTTTTTTTAGTTTTCAAATTTAACTTCGTTTTTTAAAATAATTGGTGAAAAGTAGATAATAAAAAAAGAAAATTAGAGGTAATTTGATCCACTTAATTTGTTAAACTAAAAAAACCGCAGTAAATATATGAACAATGATGCACCACATATATATATATATGTATATATTATTGTGAAAAGTCAACGATAATTTTATGAACTATTGTATTTGCAATTACTTCTTTCTCAGAAAAAGGAAAAAGAAAAAGAAAAAAAATCGTATACATATCTATATTTTAGAAATATTTTAAAAAATCATTTTATTTATTCTTTTTTAAAAAAATGGTATTTTGACTTGATTCAGTGATTAATATTATTGTGTTATATATTTATATATATATATATATATATATATATTATATAATATATATATATATATATATTATTCAACATTAGTATTCATAGTTTTAAAAATGATTAATGTTATATAAGTATAGAGATATGAAAAATCATTTGCCGTTCAACATTTTACCTAATAAACTAGACCATCTATTTGTCTCATTTGGCCAAAGTTTGCGAGTTTATTTGAGTTCAATATCTTCTCTATTTTAACATATAGTTCTTTTTTTGTGTAATTAAGTGGTTGAAAAATCTATAGAACAAACTGTTATTATTATTATCATCATCATTTTTAAAAAAGTCTAAGGTGGCTGCAAAGTAACTTCCCCAAAGTCTTTCTTCACTTTTATCTGTTTAAGAAAACCACATTAATTTGGTCCTTTTGAATTTTGGACTCAAAGAGCTGTTGAATAATCCATTCAAATTCATATCTATATCTATATATATATATAACTTTTAAAAAAAATCATTTACCCAATAATTTTATTTTTTTTTTGTGCCGACTTAGATCTATCTCGAAATTTCTTCCGGTATAGATTTTAGGTTTTTTTTTTTTCTTTTATATACTAAGAATCAAACCTCTAAACTTCAATAAAGTGCATATAAATTATAGACTAAACTCATTTTAACTTAGATTATTCTAGATTATATTCCCTCTTATTTATTTGTAATACATTTCATTCTAAAAGAAAAATATATATGTAAATTCCTTATTTTAGCACGTCTTAATATACTTCACTTCCCGGTCATATATATGATATTAAATCACATGTCGATATTTTCAGCAATATTGTCACATTTCATGGGTTCAACATAGACATGAGCAGTCAATTGATATTTTCCTTATATTGTTAAAAAATCGTAAAAAAATAAGTAATAGGATGTCATTAATGTAAATATAATATAAATAATAAGTATACAAACTAGTTTTAAAAGCACAATTTTTTATATATTAATTTAATTATTTTTATAAAAAAAAAAATCCATCAATATCTACATTCTTGTAAAACTGAGACTTCGACCTTTTCACTTACGTCGGCATTTAAAATATGCATATATGTATTAGGATTAGAGATACTACGGATGAATATAATTAACTCCCATTCATGTTGACTTTTTGTGAATGTGAGTTCATTTATTATACTTTAAAAAAACTACCACCTCTAATTAGTCATTTTTTAATTTCCATCTAAACTTTTCATACTTTAATATATTTTTTAGAGATAGATATTTTGTGAATGTGAATTTATAATAATACTTCAAAAAAAAAAAACTCACCAATTTGTCATTTTCTAATTCCTATCCATATTTTTTCATACTTTAATAGAATTAGTTATTTTAATATTTATGATTTTCTTAATTTTATAGATTATGAATGCTGTAATATTTAAGATGGAGACTAGACTATATTATTATAATATTTAAATTTTAAATTATAAAGACGAACTATAGGATTAAATATTTTATTTATATATTTGCACAAAAGAAATTATCGTTTTTATTAGAAAATTTTATAGTTTTTTTTCTAAATAAAAAATATATTGAAAATGACTCATTTAATATAGAAAATTTTGAATGATTGAGAAAATTTTAAAATTTTGTTAGACCATGAATGAATTAAGAAAATAGGGGAAGGGAACGGAATTTTCCGCTAAAAATCTCTATGAATTGCTAAACGAAGAATCTTATGGATGAGAATTAAAATGGGGGGGGGGGCGGGGGGGGGGGGGACGACGGTCCCTCATTTTAATTTTTAAAAAATAGTTACAATTTTTTCGGTTAATTGATTATTTTTTCTAAATTTTGAAACTTTAACAAAATTTATTGTTTTATTTTATTTCATGAAAAAGTGGTTAATTTTTCTTTAAAAGAATTTTTAATAATTATAAGCAGAATGTTGTTAAATATCTTTACTTTTTACAACTTTAAATAAAATAGTTATTAAAGAGATTATAACGTACTAATACTACATACATCACGATCTTATTTTTATGTTTCAGATTATAAGATTAAAGGAAAGTAACAAATATTTCTAAAAATAAAAAAAAGGAAATTTTATAATTTTATTTAAAAAAAAAAAAAAAGAAAAGAAAAAGAAAAACCGTCTATCCCATTAGAAACATAATTGCGATGAAATTTAAGGAAGAAAAGAAATATTCTAAAAAAAAACAAAGAAAAAGAAAGGAAAAAAATTCAATTTACCAAAAAAAAAAAAATCAATAAAAACCAACACAAACCAATTAAAAGTTTTTTTATTTTTTAAAATTGAATACGTTGAAACTTTACCATCAATTACAAAATCTAAAATTAAAATTACTTAAATGAGGCTACAATTGTGTCGGGTTCTTAATAGCTGTAGATCTAGAAACTATATATTTTACATTCAAATATACATATTTGATATATAATTTTTTCTTTTATGAATTCTCTTTCATATATTCAAGAGTATAGAATAGTCTACCACATTGTGGCGGCCTCTTCAAATGATTTTTCTAAATTATACGGCTGTTTGATTGAAATTATTTTATTTTAAATTTAAATAAGACACTCATAAAATATCATCATCAATCACAAACCACACTAATAAAAAAAATATATTAAAAGATGACAAAATATCAAAGGAGAAGTATTGATGTCTTTGTTTTTGGTATACATCCAAAATTGATATCTAAGGAATCTACAACAATATCTTTCTTTTTCATAATTATCATATTCAGATGTAATTCATTATTCATATTTTGTATTTTACTTATAAATTCTAAAAAAAAAAATCATTTATACTCTTAACTAATAATTGTATCTATGAAAATTTTAAACTTTCATAAGCTCTCAATCAATTTAAACACTTAAAATTCATCAATGCTTACATTTTTATATATCTAATTTTATTTAGATGATTTAACTATGGGTTGACTTTAAAAGAAATACAATTAGTTTGTAGTTTTAATCGATACAATCCATTTAAATTTATAAATTAAACTATTTTAATTAAATTATAAATTTGGTAAATATGATTTAGAGATAATTAAAATTTAGTCTCTATGGTTTATAATTAGAATTTAGTCCAAAGACTATAATAATCATGGACTAACTATAAGGACTATAACCTATAAACTATAATAACTAACTCAATGGTCAAACACCACCTCATAAACTCAAATTTTTAAAATCATAAAGACTAAATTTTTACTTATTTCAAATCATAGGGACCAAATTTATAATTAAACAAACTATTTTTGTCCTAAAATTTTTTGACATAGGAGATCTCTATCAATGTGTGGACGTGAATTTAGTTACAAGGTTGGCCATGGGATGGGCCGACATGTTGGCCAAAAAAACTTTTTAAAAAATATAAATTGTTTACATTTTTCCAAAATATTTTAGAAAGATGCCGACACATCGGTAATTTTGGTGCTTTGCTTAATTACAAACTTGATTTTAACTTTCTTCAAATAGGAAAAAGAAAAAGAAAAAGAAACACTTAATTTTTAACTTTATTTCCTGACATTATTAGTTATTTCCTTTAAAAAAATAAAAAACGCGTTAATTTATTGGCTTATCATTAATTACTCACTTAGCTGGTAAATTAGTTTGAACACTCAAAAAAAAAAAAAAAAAAGTGGTAAATTAGGTCGGTGGATTTTAATTTCTCATCTCGAGTTTAAGAGTGTTGGCTTAAATTCTTTCGTTATTTAATTATTGTTCGTCCATAAATTATTAATTTCTTGAAGGTATGATAATTTATGTGCTTAAGTTCGCGTAAAAAAATTAGGAAAAAATAAATAATAATTAATTAGGAAAAAATAAATAATAATAGAGTACCAATATTATTTCTATATTATAGTTTCTAAGATTTGACAGTAATTTCCAAGGCTTCTAAGGTGTTTAACATGACATAGAGATAATTGACATAATATAGAGTTTTGAATTTTACATTTAAAAGCCAACCTAACGCAAAGTACTCCCGTAAAGTTATTGACTTTGAGATCGAAAGTTTGATTCATCTCACATATTATACAAGAAAAAAATCAATTTCAACGTAAGAACTTTACATCTAATTGGCATATAGTACTAAAAATACATTATATAAGTTCAATTTTCATTTTTATCTTATTTTCTTTCTAAAATTTATGTTAAATTTTGCAAGTAGAAACTAAAACGACCACTTTTAAAAGATATATTCAGAGAGTAAAATGGTCATTTTGGGTAGTACAAAGACTAAGTTGAATTTATGTTTTAAATACTATATTGTTGTCTCCTCTACTTTTAGTTTTAGTTCAATTTAGTCTTATCTTTCAAAATATTTAATTTGGGTCTTATACTTTTAATTTTGGTTCAACTTGGTTCTTAAACCTTTAAAATATTCTTCATTTTGGTTTCTATACTTTTGAGAAGTGACACTTTCATTAGCTCATTAATTTTCATTTATATCTCATTTTCTTTCCAAACTTTATGTTAATATTTTCCAAAGAGATGTCAACATGACCATTTTTTAAAAGTAATTATAGAGGTAAATAGTCATTTTGAGAGTAAAGTTGAAAGTCACGAGACTAAAGTAGTATTTAAATTTAAAATAATGTTTCAAAATATTGATTTGAATATTAATGTTTTAATTAACCTATTGAATTATGTTAGTGAATATTTAACCTAGAGAAAAGTAGTGGATATTTTACTATGGTAATGGAAAAAATCTTTCATGCACTAATATACTACTTTAATTAACATCAAATCCATTGAATTTTTAATTTATTTTTCACTTTCATCTTAAGTCACTCTCAACATAATAATAATTTTCACCCCACTAATATAATATTATATATTCATTGAACCATAGATTAGTTTTTCCCTCCCTCTTTTCTTCCACTTCAACCATATTTGTACAATAATCACTACTAAAAAGCAAAGCTTAGGCTTTCAAATTGATCTCTTTGTATACATTGAAATTTCAAATATTTATATTATATTTAATTTGAAACCTAGGATAGTTAAATTTTAATCTATATAAAAGTTACTCCAAGTTTAGTCTTTAAAATTGATTTTTGAATTTTAATAAATTTATTATTTTTAATACACTTATGAACTTTCAATTTTGTGTCTAATAGGTATGTGGATCTTAAAAGGTATCTAATAATTGAAATTTTCAAACAATTTGAATTTTTATCCTATAGATATTTGAACCTTCAATTTTTGTTTCTAATAGATCACTAACTTACGTTTTAAAAATTCAGACATCAAATTGAAAGTTGAAAGTTCTATTGGACACAGTTTAATTTTATATCTAATTGATTCATTAATTTTTTAAAAAAATTAAATATATCAATAGTATATTAAATAATATATTAAACATAAAATTGAAATTACAATAATCTATCAAATACTTCTCCAAATTTAATGACCTATTAAATATCACAAAGCAAATATAAAATTTTAAGAACTAAAACTTATTTATAATCCATTTGTCCTTATACTAGTACTTTGCTAATAATTTAGTGCACAAACTAAGTCAAACTTGAAACCTGCCAAGCCTTTTATTTATTTTATTTTTTTTCTTCTATCTATCATTATTTAAATAATTAAAGTTTTTGAATAGTTGGGAGTTTTGGGTTATATAAATCCAAGTTAATAACCTAATAGGAAAACTATATATGATTTTTTTTTAATGCAACTATAGATGTACCTTACCCTATAATCGTATGTAGGGTTGATAAACTCATTAGCTTCATATTTCTAAATTAAAAAAAAAATCCATTTTTTTTATTCAATAACACGTGAAATTGGATAACATGAACATAGTTTAACTGTCATAAAATTTATACTATCAATTTCGAAGTTCAATTTTCTCATCTACATATTATAAAACAAAACGTGAAATTAGAGGATTTAAACAAATATTTAGTCTCCAAATTGAGAATATATATCCAAACCAATTGACAATTTACGCAACTAATGCATCTCAAATAATTTCATAGAATAGAACAAAACTATTTAACCCTGAAATATTGAAGCTCTTAAGAACTTGTAAGATTAACAATATTTAAATCTTAATTAGTTTGAACGGATAAAGTTTACGACCATTTGACTATTGAAATTAATGAAGGCGTATTACTTTTATTTCATTTTTTATTATTATAATTCTTAATACTCCACTCATAATTTTTTTTAATTTCTTAAAAAAATTATTGTATTGATTAAATTAGTCCTACTAATATACAGAAGATGACAATAAATTTTCAACACTTGAATGGGGTTATTTTATTTTTCTTTCTTTCTTCTGGATGTTTGAAAAATGTGACCAAAATGAAAGAAACAAGAGTCGAGAGAGGATTCCAACAAAGAAAAAAGAGAAAAAGCTGCAAATGAAGTCAATTTATGGTGCAACTTTTTTTTTTTCCAAATTTATTTAAGTTGAAATAAATAAAGATAGAATTACAACTCTATGGGCCAAAGACTATACCAAAACTTGACATGTTACTTAGTAGCTTTTATTTGATTTTATAATTTATTATACATTTAATAAAGAATTAAACCCATAAGTCATACCACTCTTGTCTTAAACTAAAGGGGAAATAAAGTATAATATTACAATTTATTGGTACAGATCCAACATGTTGCTACATGATCATATAAGTCGTTTAATAATGTTAGTATGTACTCATTTCTTCAATGTTTTAAGTTTGAATCTCCAATATCTCAAATTTATTCTAAAAAATCGGACATATTATATTTCTTAGATAAAAGTGAATTTTATTTATACATATGTGGATTGACCGATGTTTTTTTAATCTTGTTTCTTCTTTTTCTTTTGCAAAAAGACAGTTTTATTTCCTTTCCAGGAACTCTTTTTGATTCTATAGAAATAAATAGATTGGCAAAGATTAGTTTGGTAAAATTATTCCTCTCATGTTCAACTCTTCTATCTCATTTCAAAAAGAAAAGAAACAAAAAAAAAATGAATTAATTTTTTTTTTGTATGGTCCATCTTTTCCTTAATAATATATTTAATAAACAAATAGGTCCAATTCCAATTATAATAAAAAAATAGACTACATTTTTTTATAATTTATGAGAAGCTTAACCTTTTTTTCTTACATTATTACCTCATTTGAATGTATTATTATTATTTCTTTGCATTGAACAAAGGGAGCAAGAAAGGAAAGAGAGATGTAATAATGGGAAATTTTTATAGATATGCATGGAAGAAAGGGATGAAAAGAAAAAGAAAAATTCACCATATAATAATTCCAATTTAGAAGGCAAAAATTAGGTTACCCAAAAGGAGCTTTCATTAAAAAAAAAATTTAGCAAATCTTCTAAATGAAAACAACCACCACCCTCCAAAAGTCCAAATTAAACTCTTCCATGTTCTCTCCTTTTCCTTTTCTCTCTCCATTGAAACATAGAAGATTACAATTATAGGGGAAAAATACTTGGATTCCGTTTCATATTTGAGTTAAAATCATTAACATTATTATCATCATCAACATTACTATTTATATATATTTAAAGTATATTTTTTACTATAACAATTAACTTAAATCTTTCTCTAATCCAAATTAAATATCATTGCAAAAGAATGCCAACAAGACGGCTAGATCACGTCCAGAGTGGCTCCCACGGTGAGCTAAGGGTGGCATCATCGAGAAAGCATGTAGTGTCGACAAGTTGCGGTGGCCAAACAGGTTCCGGTGACTGCCTCATTTCCATGCAAATCAAGGCTAGTAAGTTGGCTTGTTGTTGCTGCATATTAGCCACCTCTGCCCTAGCCTTGGCTAGTTGAGCTTGTAGCTCGCTCACCTGCTTTTGCAGCTGGCAAATCGCGCCTGCACTACCGTAAACTGGATCTCGCAGTCGAGCGTTTGCTTCGTATACCATGCTGCTCACTGCATCTGTTCTTTGAGATTCTGGAAGCTCCTATAAAATTTTAAAGCAACATTAATTAAAAAAGAAAAATTACATTATACTATACTAATTTTGAATATAAAATCTTCCGCTCTAATTCTCAATTAAATAAGCATTGAAATCAAAAATCCAAATCAATAAATTACAAAAAAGTTAATTGAAAACAGAAATGCTCGCTAATTCTCGATTTAATAAATAAAACAACTTTTTCAATCCCTATCAAAATCTTTATTAAACAACAAATACTCAATTTAACCTAAAAGGAAAATTAATTAAACCAAAGTTCCATCAATTACGGGATTAATTAATTAAGTCCCATCAAAAGTCAAATCCTAGTTAAGTCAAATCAATTCATTTCCATTTTAAGTTAAATCCAACCATACCCCTTATTTATTTTTCTTACATTTAGAAATACCCAAAGAAATTATTTACCACTACATCTAAAATTAATGCATAGGATTACTCCTAACCTTAAACTCTAAACAAAAATAAAATTTTCTTTTTTCTTTCTTTATTAAAAAAGAAAAAAACCCTCATCTCAAAAGATAGATTGGGAGTCAATATTCCAATATGGAAAGATAAGTTAGACCATTTCAAAATGTGGGTAAATTTATTTTAATAGCTGGATCTCTTGGTTAAATTAATTTTTATTATAGTAAATGAATAGAAAATTTATAATAAGAAAAAGTGGAGAAGTGAAATAATTAAATTAAATAAACTATATGAACATACTTGCAAGAACTTGATGATATTGCTAGCTCCAAAAACTCTATGGGCAATGGTGAACTTAAGAGGCTCTGTGGGAGGGAAATATGGAGCCAAAACGCATTTCTCGACGCAGCGGCGGCGGAGGATCTTACAGGCGGCGCAGGGGCTGAGGACTACCGCAGACAGCGGAGGAGACGACGGCTGAGAAGTGGGTGGTGAAGCAAAATTGGTGGTGGTGGCGGCGGCGGAGGAAGAAGACATTGGGGAGAAAGATAAGTGGTTTGGAACATTGATCGGAGTTGGAGGAGAATTAGTACACTTGGCCACGTAAGCCATAATTTTTTTTTTTTTGGTTTAAAAATATTTATTTTAATTTTGTAGAGAGAGAAAATGGAGGGAGGAGAGAGAAATTAGTGTTGGAGAGTGGGAAAAGGAAGAAGGAAATTTTTTTGGTGAGTGTGTGTTTGGGAAATGGAAGAGGGTGAGAATCTCATATAAATAGAGAAATCTTGTGGGGGAGAGGAAGACTTTTGTCTGCCTACGTCATGCAAACTATTGCTTACGACATTTTTTTTTTTTGAAATATTATTATGAAAATTACTTGGGAAATAATTGTTTATTTAGAGAAAAAATAATTTTTTTTTCCTAAATTCCGATATATTACACCTTTAGTTTTTAAGTTTTGATTTTGGTTTCAATTCAATCTCTAAGTAACAAAATGTTTCGAATTTACTCTTGACATTTGTGTTATGTTTTAATTTGGTCCCTAAGTTTCAAGATTTTATATTTTTAATTCGATTTTTCACTAAATACTCACTTTTAATCATTGATATCAGTATTTACTAATTAATTTAAAATAATTATGAAGTTAAATTTTAATTTTAATTTTAGAAGTGATGAAAAATCATGAAACTTAGTTTAATTATAGTTCGTTCAATTATTTTAAATTTATTAACATACATTAATGTTAAAGATGAAAAATGAGTATTTAATAAAAAATAAAGGTTAAAAAAAATAAATTTTAAAATCATGGACCAAATTGAACAAAACTCAAATGTCAAGGGTAAAATTGTAACATTTTGAAACCTATGAACTAAATTGAAATCAAACTTAAAACTTAAGGATTAAATGTGCAAAATTTGGAAACTTTGGCACCAAATAGAAATTAGCTAGACCCAAAATGATCTAGGGACCAAAAAAGTATTTTTTCTAATTCAATAATGGTAGGGGTGGGGATGATTAAGTTGTATGTTCAAATTGGTAGGAACTATGTAACGACTCGACTTCCTAAGGCTTATACTAGGTCATTACTATATGTAAACATAAGTCTCAAACGACTCTCTCATACATTTTAGCTAAAATCAAAAGAATTTTATTAAATAAATAATTTTTGTAAAATCTAAATAACTGAAAATCTTTGATTGGGGTCCCCCTGAAATATAGGTTCAAAATAAATTTCATGAAATTTTATAAATAAAAATTTAAAACAATAGAACTCCAAGTTCAAACATCAAGACTGAAATTTAAAACATTAAAACACGAAAACATGAGTGAAAACATCTCTATGGTTCTAATGACATGCTCACAGATTCCTTCTGTCATTCGTCAGTATGTCCTTACTCTTATCTAAAAATATAACATAAGAAATGACGAGTATAAAATACTTAGTAAGTAACCCCACTACCGAGGTCAGACTAAGCATTTATGTCCAATAAATGCAACATTCTAGTGGGACATACAAAAAAAAACTTCTACTTATCATGGATGGTCATCTAGTGAACAATTTAACCCAGCCTATCGTCGATGAGATGTACCCACAAACCTCTGGTGAAATCCCAAAGGAGATCACTAACCTCTGGTGAAGTCCTGAAGGAGATCACAAATCTCTGGTGAATTTAGAAGGAGACATTAACCTATAGTAAATCTCATAGGAAACACAAACCTCTGATGAAATCCCAAAGGAGATCATTAAACTTTGGTGAAATCCCGAAAGAGATCACTAACCTTTGGTGAAATCTCGAAAGAGATCACTAACCTCTAGTAAATCCTAAAGGAAACACAAATCTCTGGCGAAATCCCAAAGGAGGTCACAAACCTATGGCGGACAGGTAGGGGAAACTATCACTAATATAAATGTCATGCCTCATAAAATAAAATCCAACACATGAATCATAACATAAATCTCATACATCCTCATACATGTTAAATAAGATCTAGGTCATGCTTATACATTCTTGTAAAGTATCTTATAAAACAAGATCATGCTCATACTTATCATATACTTCAAACAGGACAGTCATGTGTTCATATTTTCTTTCTAATCAAGCATCATAATTCATGTAGTCTTAGAAATATCAAATTTATTCTTAATTTTATCGCTCGATATGATGGTGGTTCTAATAGGAAGATTATTTACCTTGAACTTGAGCTAAATAAAACTATGCAAGTAATCTACCTCTCTTATCTAACTTCTAGAAATATTTGTTGGGAAAAAAAAGTTGTCTTTCTCAAAACTAAATATCTTTAGAAGCTTCTAAGAGGAATTTCTTCACCAAGAAAAAGAGAGCGGGACAACTAAAAAAATGTGAAAATAACAGGGATTTTTTCTCTAATTGACCTCCCTTTGGAATGAAGTGAATGGTTTGGTATGATGTGCATGGTTGTATTAGAGGAAAAATAATCCCAATCCTAAATTATTTGGGATTCCATAACTTGAAATAGTAGATTAATTAAAGTAGTAGATATATTAGATATCCTTTTCTAATAAGACATTTTCTATAATTAGGAAATTCATATTTTAATTAATTAGAAAATCTATAATCTAATTAATTTGGGAATCCATATTCTAATTGAATTAGAAATTTCACAATCTAACTAAATTAGAAATTCCATAACCTAATTAATTTAAATTAAATCCAAATTTCTTTTATCAACTCAATTTAAGTTAATTATCTTATCTAATTTGGATAAAAGTTCCAAAATTAAAGAGGATAAAATTTAAAACCACAATTTCTTTTTTTTCTTCTTAAATTTCAAATTCTTTTTAATTTCCAAAATCCTAATTCTTTTCATTTTCTTTATTTTCAAATTTGTATTCAAAAATCTAAAAAGTTTAAATCTCTTATCAAATTAATCTCAAATCAATTAACTTCCCTAATTAACTTAATTTTGGCTCCAAAACCAAAATTAAAGGGAACATACAATCCAACAGTTGGGATAAATTACATCATTCCAAATATTTAATCAACTTAAAATCACGCTTTCCCTTAAGTAAATTAATCTAATTTTCCCTTAAATTAAATTAAAATTTCAATTCTTTACAAATATCTTTTAAAGTAATTATCTTGCCTCCCAAATTAAATTTTTAGCCCAAATTTATCAAAATTACGTCCAAATATTTCAAGATAATTTAATGAAAATTACCTGAAAATTTTGGGACGTCACATTCTTCCCTCCTTTAAAAACTTTCATCCTCGAAAGTTTAATCTTGAAAAATTTTTAGATACCGGGCTCTCATCTCATCCTTTCGTTCCCATGTTGCCTCCTCGAACTGGTGATTCTGCCATAAAACTTTCACCTATACTATTTCCCTGTTGCGTAAAGTCTTTACCACCCTGGCTAGAATTTGAACAGTCTTCTCCTCATATCTTAAGTTCTCATTCAACTGTAATGATTCAAAGTCCACCACATGGGATGGATCTGTCACATACTTTCCTCAACATCAAGACATGAAATACATTGTGAACTACGGAGAGAGACAATGGCAACGTCAACCGATAAACTACAGAGCCAATTCACTCCAAAATCTCACAAGGCCCAATAAATCAGGGACTTAGTTTTCCCTTCGTATCGAACCTCAAGACACGCTTCATAGGTGCTACTTTCAAAAATATTTTATTACCAACCTCAAATTCCAGATCCTTACGCCTAACATCGACAACTTTTCTATCTACTCTAAGTTATTTGCATGCATGCTCTAATCTTCTGTTTGCCTCATTCGTAGTCTGCACTAACTCAGGTCCTAGCAACTTTCGTTTAACAACTTCATCCTAGTAGACTAGAGACATGCAATTATTCCATACAGACCCTCTAAATGGCACCATGCCAATACCAGTCTAGTAACTGTTATTATAAGCAAACTTCACGAGATGCAAAAGGGATTCCCAACTCCCTGAAAACTCCCACCCACAAGAACATAACAAATCCTCCAATATATATATATATATATATATAGATAGATAGATAGATAGATAAAATCTTTCTGATTCATAAATCTATCTCGAAAATATCCATCTCCATAGAGTCGATCAGCTCTTCGTCCATGCTAGAAGAAACATACTATCTATGGTGCTCCAAGTTCAAGATTCGGGATTCGGATTCGATACCTAATGGCCCCAGCATTCCCCTGCAACTTGGCTATGCTACCATAATCAACTCTGAATATGGTTGTTAGATAAGCACATGGATTTCAACTCTCTTCTTAATATATGAAACTAGTGTGCCCAGAGGCAAAACATTAAGGCGTCTAGAAAACTTCCATAAATAGCTCATGTATCTGTGACCTGCTATTTGACTCTACTAGGACTACTCTGTAGAAAACCTTAGGAACGGAAGTGTTCTATTCTCAAGCTCATCTTTTGTGTTAGTGGTCATTTAGATTGATTACTTAACCTAACCCTCGTACAACTAGATCTCTACTTTGAGTTAGATTACTTTCACATTTAAATTAATTGATTGATCACGAGTCTCTAGTTATATCTTGTTTCCAGAGTCGCAATCCCTTAACTTTCGTTAACACCTTCAATGGTGTACCTTTTGACTATTAAAGCCTCGGTATTCCATGTCAATAGTTTCAAAACAATCATTCCTACTAACAACTCCACTAAGCTTATTCCTTCTCAACCTTTTATTTTGGAAACAAATTCTTGTGCTTAAACAAAGTTCCAGACCCAATCACCTCTGTAAGCTATCTTTCCGTCCAACACTTATTGTCCCAAAGTTCCATATGATAATGAGATATTCTTCTTTGACACCAAAACAAATACCTTATAACCCCTTATACTATGCCTCCAAATCATACTTAATTAGGAGTTTTGAACACATTAAATTTCTTTCTCTTTCTAAAATAGTAACCTTTCTTGGACACTTTTCTCTCCTGTACACTTGTCTTTGATAAAACCACTAAATTCGATATGTTTTTTTTTTTCACTTTCTAAGCGGACCATAATCTCTAAAGTATAATTTACTTAACTCTTCCATAAGTCCTATCTCTCTCACTAAGAATTTTCATTTCGTAGAATTCTCCTTTGCCAATTTTCATGCATTTAAACTCTGAAAGTCTTTTGTTTGTTCAAGTTTGCCCAACTTGGATCTCCTCACGCAATAAAACTATGGATTTAATCTAGGTACTTTAAAATAATCCTTTTACTTAAACAAATAATATTTTTCTTTATTCCCGTTAAGTCCAAGCTCATGTCCAGCTATTTTGGCTTCCTTTAATGACATCAACTTAGCTAGATATTCCAAAAGAATTCTTCATATCATTACACATACTTTCACTAGTAACTTGTCTCCCCTTTCAAGCATGTACTTGAAAAATCCGAAACAAAGTACTTTACCTAATCCATCAATTTCCTAATATTACTAAAGCGATCATGTCCTATTAATCCTTTTGAAATTTCTCTTGAAACGCTTGGTTTTAATATCTCAGAACCTCTAATAAATCTATAGCTTCTTCTTCTTCTCTTTCTTATCAACAAAACAACTTTTACCCTTATACTTGAGTACGTGCCTTGTGAAGGAATTTATTTATACTACCACCAATTTTATTACCTATAACAAAATATAACACTAGTCTTTAAGGAATTCTTGTCAAGACAATTTTATTCATTGGCTTAAACATATATATGCTTTTATTCCTAAATTTTCATAACTCTATATAGTTTCATCAACATTTAGGATCTCTGAACTGAAATATATATTTTGTTCCTTTCTAACAGTTCTTCCATGAGATAAACTAGCGTCAAATGACCTTATAATTTTTTTTTTCCTTTTGTAACGTCGTACCTGAACAATCAACTTATAATAACTTTTATCAAGTCACTAACCTAGCATCACAACATAACTTGTGCATTTAAGCTAAACAAATATTTTAATGCATAATCATCATAAAACTTTTAATTGATAAGACATACTTGGTGATGACGAAGGATCCGTTACTAGGCCATAGGAACATTCTAGACTTACATTGTGTAAGTCAGTCTACAAAACCCAAAATATGAACTCTGATATCAATTGTAACGACTCGACTTCCTAGGACTTATACTAGGTTGTTACTACATGCAAGCATAAATCTCAAAATAACTCTCTCATAAATTTTAACTAGAATCAAAAAAAAAAAATTATTAAATAAATAGTTTTTGTAAAATCTAAATAACTGAAAAATCGTTTATTGAAGATTCCCTGAAATATAAGTTCAAAATAAATTTCATGAAACTTTATAAATAAAAATTTTAAACAATGGAACTCTAAGTTCAAACATCAAGACTGGAATTTAAAACATTAAAACATGAAAACATGAGTGAAAGCATCTCTCTAATCCCAATTGTTGGGATTGGTGTCATAATTCTCCCGAGTCTCGTAGTTTGTAATCTATGCACATTATTATGAATAATATAAGAGATATTTTCTGCATTTATTCATATCCAATAAACAAAACTCCATGGTTATCATATGTAAACTTAAGCATGTATATGAGATATACAAGTGATGATTCGTCTCTGTATATAACGTCGTTGATACTAGATTAATTAAAGTAGTAGATAGATTAAATTTCCTTTTTGAATAAGACATTTTCTCTAATTAGGAAATTCATATTTTAAATAATTAGAAAATTCATAATCTAATTAATTTGGGAATCCATATTCTAATTGAATTAGAAATTTCACAATCTAACTAAATTATAAATTTCATAACCTAATTATTTTAAATTAAATCCATATTTCTCTTATCAATTTAATTAAATTAATTGTCTTCTCTAATTTGGATCCAAATTCCAAAATTAAAGAGGATCAAATTTCCATCTTTCTTCTTAAATTTGAAATTCATTTTAATTTCCAAAATGCTAATTCTTTTCATTTTCTTTATTTTCAAATCTTTATCCAAAATAATCCAAAAATTTCAAATCTTATATCAAATTAATCTCAAACCAATTAACTTCTCGAATTAACTTAATTTTGGCTCCAAAACTAAAATTAAAGGAACATACAATCCAATAATTAAGATAAATTATATCATTCCAAATATTTAATCAATTTAAAATCAACTTTTCTCCAAGTAAATTAATTCATTTTTTACTTAAATTAAATTAAAATTTCAATTCTTTATAAATATCTTTTAAAGTAATTATCTCGTCTCTCAAATTAAATTTTTATTCTCAATTTATCAAAATAATACTCAAAATTTTCAAGATAATTTAATGAAAATTACCCAAAAATTTTAGGACATCACAAACTAATAGTGGGGTTGTTACGTTTTCCCTTAAAACATTTAATTTGATTCATTTAAGACTTGTTTGATAATTCTTCCGTTTTTTTTTTAAATTGTTTTTTGCATTTTCTTTGCTATGGTTTTCATTTTTAAATTATTTTTTTTATTAGCTTTTAGCATTGGACTAAAAATTCAAATTTTTCTCTAAAGGATGGAGAAAATTAAACCTTATTAAAGAAATAGTTACCAAAAGGATTAATTAGTTGTTATGTTATTTTTTTTGTTTAGGAACAAAGACAAAACAACCAAAACCAAGCAAATTACATATGTATATCACAAGACATAGCCAACAAAAACCACTAAAGATAAGGAGTAGAAAGAATTGAAGACTCCTAGTCCTCCAACGCTTTATGCACAATGCAGCGCACTAGAGTATTCTGACAACGGCGAACATGAGAAAATGAGACAACAGCTAGTTCTGCTAAGCCTCCTCAATACAAAAGGAGACTTCAGACAACTCAAAAACATCGTCATTCAGTAGATTGATGACCTCCAAACAATCAGACTCCACCATAATATTCAATACACCGATAAAAGACAGAGTCTCAAGTTCAAAGCAAATTGTCATCGCTTCAAGGATCTTCACCATCCGGAGGCAAACTTTAAATCTGCCAATCGCACACGATCCAAGTGATCACAAAACACCCACCCTACCCACCTGCATTGGTATTAGAGTTCCATGACGCATCTGTATTCAACTTAAAAAAAAAAAAAAAAAAGTGCTTTGGGATATACCATCCGATCTGGGTTGGGGCTTGGAGAGGATGGTACATCCCCTTCCCTTTCCTGTTAAGATGTTCATCAATACAACAAGAGTCTGAAAGCATCACAAATGGCCTCAGCATCAACATGTTTTCTCAAAAACATCACATTATTTCGAGCAGTCCAATTATTATTTAATCAAATTTTTTAATGATTAATATTATAGTTTATGAATGGTTTGTTTGCGCATATTTAACTAGCCATATTTAAAGGTTTAATTTCTAACAAAATCTTGTAAAGCTTAGGTGGTGGTTTATTAAATTAAATTAAATTAAAGTTAAAAATAAAATGTGTGGTTATAACTTATAAGTTATAACAAAGCTATAGTTTACGAATGATTTATGTATATTTTGCAATTTTTTCTGTTGATTTGTTCTCTAAATGTTCGATTTTAATTTTTACCCGCATCCAGAAAATAAAGATTTTTTTTTCCCTTTAAGACTTAATAAATGTGGAATAAAAATTTGAAGTTCAAACATTTTGATAAAGATAATAAATGACAAATTAATCAGTTGAGTTATTCTACTCGAAAATTTTGATTTTTGCCCAACGGTGAAGTGGAATAATATATAACAATTTGTTTTTTTTTTCCCTAAAATTTACAAGAATAATATATGTATATTCAATAGAATTTTGCATGACTCATCACGACTGACTGCAATTGAAACTTATTAATTACTTCTACGAATTTTGGATATATTCACATGACTCCGTTTTTTCTTTCTTTTCTTTGTTTTTAAATATAAATTGAAGTCCAAACCAATTTGATTTCACAATTTTTCTTTTAATGATTTAAATTTTGGGTTAAACTACTATTTTGGTTCTTGTATTTTAGAATTTGTTTAATTTTAATCTCTATACTCAATAATAAATCTTAAATTTAGTCATTATTGCTAGCTTATTATTGAATTTCATATAAAAAAATAGTCTATTGATATTTTCACTAAAAAATTTTTAAAAAATATTCACATATTGTATGATTTCTTTACATAGAAGTTATTTATTAATTTAGCAAGTTTTCGATAAAAGTTAACTTCGAGATACTAAATATAAAATTTATTGAAATTACATGAACTATACATATGAACAACAATAGAATTAACTCCAAAGTATAAGAACCAAAATTATATTTTACCATAAATTTTACTTTGAATGCTAAACTTTTCATATGCTTACATGTTTTCTTCCCTCAAACATTTTGTTTGGTGAAAAAAAAAAACTTTATTCTAGTTCTTACTCTCATAAAGGTTTAGGATTATTTAGGGGTAACATAAATTTAATATTCTTATTTTTAAGGATTAATGAAAGTTTAATGATAAAATATTAAAATATATTGTTTTAATTATAAATTTTAATCATGGATTAAAATAGAAAATAAAATATTACTAAAAGAAGATTTACTTATTCTTTTCTAAAAATTATTCTAACTCACTTTTAATCCCTCAAAATTAATTGAGTGTTTAATTTTACACTTTTAATCTCATTTTTTCGTACTATTGAAATTGATTTTTGAATAATTAAAAATATTTTCTTAGTTATTTTGAAAATGACAAAAATGATTTCAATAATTTTTAGAATCACTTCCAAACATTTCATTAATATATCTTTCTTTTTAATTGATTTTCAGCTCAAAGATCCTTCCTATAGAGAGGAGCAATTGACCTATGAAAAGTATCTTTTAAAAAAAAAAACCCTTTTACTTTTTAATAAAGACTTCATAATTTATTACCTTTCTTTGGAGAAAAAATAAAAGTAAAAATAAAAAAACAAAAAGAAAGCTATTGCTTCTAATTTACTTGACTACTTGCTTTATTCCATTAAAGTAGTAAGCTAAAGCAATAAACTTTAAGTTAACAAATTATTCTCTATGGATGATATGATGGACAAAATCACATCTGTTTTGGAATTGCTTAAATTAAAAAATTCAATTGGTTTAGAGTATTTTTGTTCATGGTTTAAATCTCTCCATCCATTCACATAATTTATTAATTATATTAAAATTAAAAACAAACTTGTTTCTAATCAACTATAATATAGTACTAATTTTCATATATATATATATATATATATATATATATGTATATATATATATATATATATATATATGTATATGTGTGTATATATATATATGTATATGTGTGTATATATATATATGTATATATCTACATACATATATATATATATATTCTCTCTCTAGCCATCTTATTAAAGGACACAATGGTGAAATAGGTCTTATGTGTGGAAGTAGTAATTTTAGAAGAATTAAATACACATACTTAAATTGATTAACTAATAAATATTTGGTAATTATATAATTAGAGCATCGTATCTATTTATAGTTGTTGAACTCTATAAATTAGTATCAATTACATCTAGAGACTTTGAATAAAATCTATCTTTAATCTTTATTAATTATACGAGTCAATAAAATAGTGTTGATTCACAATAAATAAGATTTGAAAAATGACTTAGTTAAAAAAGAATAAAATAGTTCAAAACTAAAGCAACTGATGTATAATCAAATATAATCAAGGTTAAAATTAAAATATTTGAACTTTGTAGTATGCTTAAACTTATTCAATCATCGAAATTTATAATAATAATTAAATTAAAGTTTTATGATTTTGACATGTACAAAATGATTAAGTATATTATAATATATCAACTATAAAACCAAATTTATAATAATTTAACATTAAAAAAAAAATCCTTGTTGAGCAACTTTTGAAATTCCTAATTCTACTGAATTTTTAAATCTCCTAATTGGAATAGTAAGCAAGCTATTGGCATTCGGGGTTATTTATTTACTTAAATTTGCCTCATTTTGTAGTTTTTATTTTTTTTTCCAATTTTTTAATGACAATTTGCCTATTGGTTTGTTTAATTAAAATTAATAATTATTTAATGTTTGAAAATTCCATGCATGACCATTTCTTTGACTTGTTAGAATGGCTTTGGACTGGTTTTCTTTGGTCATAATAATGTCATCTCACTATTTATAATTATAATTTAATATAATTAATCACTTTCAGCACTTTAATTTTTTTTTTTTTTCAAAACTAGCTACGATTTAAGTATTGACTGGATCTTGATATTACTATTAACCAATGGTTTGGTAGATTAAAATTACTGTTCCTAATCCTAATTATTATGCATGTTAAGTATCATTAGTCCACGTTAAGAAGAAGAAAAAAGTAATAATTAACATGAGTGAGTAAATTGTGTTGGGAAGTTTCTCTAGTAATTGTTCTGTTTTTAATTCACTATTGAAAAAAATTATACTTTTTGTAAAACTTTTTTTATAACGTTTTAAAAAGAAAAATTCTTATAAATGGAAAAAATCCAAAAATATTTACACTTTATAGCAAAAAGTTCCAAAAGCATAAGCACTTTTGGAACTTTTTACTATAAAAGTGTATATATTTTTAAATAAATTTTTTATATTTAAAAAGACCCATTTTAAAAATTATATCCATCAGTTTTGAAAACTAAAAATTATGTTCTTATATGCCTCATTTAGTCATTTTAAAAAAAGCCTATAAATAACTCTCCCACCACTAAATCTCATACTTTGATATCTACTTTTTACACATATTTTCAAAAACAAAATCAAAATTTAAAAAGTAGAAAAATAGTTTTTAAAAACATGTTTTTGTTTTTGAAAGTGAGATAAAAATGCAACTCTACTACTTAAGGTTCATACAACTCATGATAAGAAAATGAAAGAAAATAGGGATAATTTTCAAAAACCAAAAACAAAAAATAAAATAGTTATCAAATGAGACCTTAATATTTAACTAAAGTTTCAAATGTGTGTGTGTTTTTTTTTTTTTTTTTTTTTAAAAAAAAAAAAAAAAAAAAAAAAAGAATTTTTTAGCAAGAATTTTGTCTCATATTGTTATGATTTTTTTTAAAAGAGAGAGATACATTATAAAATCTATTTAGGTTAAAATACCAATTCTAGTCTATATTTTTAATAAGTCTTAAATTAGTTATTAGAATTAATTTTTTTTATCGAAAATTGGTTAAATAATAATAATAATAATAACAACAATAATAATTTTCATGCAAGAGAATAGAATATGTGAATATGTTTTCAAAATTTATAAGGTAAAATTATAAATGATAGATAATAAAAATTTTATGAAAAAATCAACACTAGAACTAGGCAATAGCGAGACTAGATATAATTTTTTTTTCCGAAGGACCGTATCAAATGAGTTGATCTGAATTCAATAAAAAAAAAATGTAACTCCTTACCCTAGTGTTCTAGTAATAATAATAAATTAAATGTAAACAAGTCAGTTTAGTTTTAAATTTTTATTAAAAATGAAATCACTATCAAACATATAAATTTGTGTAATGAGAAACGTGTTTTAAATATGAAAAATACATGATATCGCCGGATAAATCAACACCTCACATGTCCTACATTGATCTAATATTATAGTTTAAATCCGTAGTTATTGTTACTAATGATCCAAATTTTATGGAAAAAAGGAAAAAGAAAAAAGAGTGTTATTTTTCAAAATTGGGTTGGACTTGGGAGGAATGAGACAACATATAATTTTCTTGCCCAAACAACCAAACTGTGAAGTGTTAAACTGATAGTGACTTGGGACTAATTCAACAATTTTCTTCTAAAAAGGGCAAATTTTGGTGGGCAAAGAGAAGATTTTTGGTGTGGAAAAAGAAAAACCATTAGGCTTGTGGGAAGCAAGAAAGTGATAGAATGAGAAAGAGCTTGATCTTAATGCTATATTTTAAATTTTAATTATGTGTACAAAAAGATAAATGAAAAATATTGCAATACTAAAAAGTAGGAATAAGAACATTTTTTTATTTTTTTCCTCTTGAAATATGATAATTAAGTTCGGTTTGATAACTATTTTACTTTTAAAAAAATTAAGTCTATGGACATTATTTTTACCTCTAAATTTCTTCGTTTGTTATCTACTTTTCCCAGAGGTTTAAAAAAACCAAGCCAAATTTTGAACTAAAAAATAGCTTTCAAAAAGTTGTTTTTGTTTTTGAAATTTGACTAAGATTCAACCATTGTATTTAAGAAATATGCAAATCATTGTAAAAAATGTGGATGAAATAAGCTTACTTTTCAAAAATAAAAACAAAAAACCAAATGACTACCCAACGAAAGATTCGGATTACTTGGGTCCCATTTGGTAACCATTTTGTTTTTTGTTTTGTTTTTAAAAATTAAGTTTATGGATACTACTTTCATCTCCAATTTTTTTTTTTATTATTATCTACTTTTCACCGATGATTTAAAAAATCAAGCCAAATTTTGAGAAAAAATGTAGTTTTCAAAATTTTGTTTTTGTTTTTTAAATTTAGCTAAGAATTCAATCATTGTAATTAATAAAAATGCATATCTTGATTAAAAAAAATGTGGATAAAATAAACTTAATTTTCAAAAATAAAAACAAAAAACCAAATGATACGAGATCTTAATTTTTAAGCTTTCAATTTCGTCAAAGGTGAAGTTTCAACAAGGACAATTGTTACGAGTTTATATCTTTTTTAGATGTTTATTTGAAAAATACTTGAAAGAAAATACTTTTCATGTGCATTCAACAAAATTACAAAAAGTATATCCATGAACTTGATGGGGTTTCAATGAAAATCGACTCAAAGGCCAAATATTTAATGAATTGTCTTTTTTTTTTTTGTGCTTTGATTTTCTAGGGCTTAATTTTATGTATTCATCCCTAATGAGTTGATTTTTTGTTAAAAATTAATGGATCTGGGAAGATTCTACGTTTCGTTTTTCTATAAATTAGCGAGAAAATTAGTTTAAAATTCAATTTGATAAAATTGAAAGTTTAAAAGATGAATGGTTCATCTTCGCCTTTTCAAGTTTAGAGTAAGATTTTTCCCTCCAAACAAGTATATATTTTTAATGAGACAACTGTCAATTTAGACTCAACTTTAGAGATTTTATCAATTGTTCTAAATTAATGATTCTATCAAACCCTAAACTTTCACAAGCATATCAATTTTCACCCTCCTCCAGACTTCGTCAACCAATATGTAAAATTTATAATTTGAGTCGATTAAATTATTAAATTTTCATAAACCAATCAATTTAAACTCTTTATCTCGATTGAAAATCATCAATGCATTAATTCTCAAATGTATGTAGACTTCTTCATATATTAGTTTTACAAAATGGATGATTAGATAAATACAGGGACAATTCTTAAAAGAAATTATAAATAAGAGTCTAAATTGATTCAATAATGAAAACTTTGGGAGTTTAATTAATGCAATCATAAGTTTCACACGAGGTTTTTCCAAACGAAACACATAATAAGGCTGGGTGTAAATTATCCACGTACAAAAGTTTAGTATTTGAACTAATATAATTATTAATTCAAAGTTTAAATTGGTACAACTTATAAAGTTCAAGGAAATTATTTTAAATGATAAAGTTGTTGAAAATATTTACAAATAATAGAAAATATCACAATCTATTTGGGATAGACTGCAATTGACTATGTTCTATGTCTATCATGACACAAATAGACATAGATTAGTCTATCACGGTCTATTTGGAATAGACCACAGTTGACTACTATTTGTGTCTATCGTGACATAGATAGACACAGATAATAGTCTATCATGGTCTATCGTAGATAGACAATAAAATTTTGCTATTTTTGTAAATATTTTGGTTTATTTTCCTATATTTGAAAATAGTCCTAAAGTTTATGGTATATACTGATATTTTTCTCTTTTTTTTTTATACAATATTTTTCCTTTTTTTAAATATAAGAAATATAGAATAATTTTAGAAGATATTATTGGTCTAATAAATAGTTTAAAAAAACACTCAAGCACCTAACTCTCCAAAGTATGTTGAATTAAAAGTAAGGTTTCTAGTAGAATGTGAAATTTTCAAGTAGACTTTACATAAACGCCCCCCCCCCCCCCCCCCCCCCCCCCCCCCCCCCCCCCCCCCAAGTTTCTACACCCACTTGCCTCTCTTTTCATCAATTTAGAAAATTTTGGTCATGACTTGGATTTTTCCAAGAAAATTACCTTAAATTTTTTATTTTTATTTTTATTTAGGGTCATGTCTCTCTCCTCCTCACATACACATAAAAATTCCTAAAACCCATTTTGTATTATATTTAAATAAGTACAATATGCACATTGTTGTAAACAACATGTTGATAATGATCCATTGCATATGGTTCAAAATTAAGTGTATATATTTGAAAATTTTTCAAAACATTTTGAAGTGTTGGGTGAGAAAGCACTTAAGAATATATTTAATCCAAATACTTAACTTGTTAAAAATGAATTAAAAGTATAGAATTCATTAGTCAAAGTACTTTGTTATATTCAACACTTCTTATTAAAGTGTTTATAATTAAAGTAATTTTTTCCCCCTAAAAGCATCCACTTATCATGAAGCCAATTTCAAATAATAGTTAAAGTTCATATTTGGAATATCCTTTTAATTGGCTAAAACTAGAATTTACTCGAATTTAATAATATTACTTTTATATGATAGTGTGACGATAATGATGTGTATATGTATTATTATATATGTGTATGTATCGACTCCGTATTTGTAATAATAATAAATCCAAGAAAATTTTCAAAAATAGAAAATCAAGGAAAACTATTTACACAAAATAATAAGATCTTAATCTTTTTTATATAGAAATTAATAGAAATCTATCTTTGATAATTTTTTTTTTTTTTGCTATTTCTATAAATAGTTTGACAATTTTTCTATTTGTAGAATTTTTTTTTTTAGAATATATATACGTTGACTATAATTTAGAATATTGTTAACAAGTTTCTCAAGAACATAATTGATTTTCTAGATCGTTTTATAATGTCTCTGTCAAATTGGAAACATTGTCAAAATTAATCTAATTAAGACTTAATTATTACAATCAACAGCCTATGGCCATGAAATTCTAATTTCATTTGACAATTAATTCAAATACTAAGTGACAAGAATTAATTAGTCCTCCTTAAACTAACTAATTAACTTAAATTACGTTATTTTTTCCTCTAAATTTTAGATGACTTAATCTATATAATATTTATTGATCTTTTTTTCACATGCTATGATGTTAAAAAGTCCTATAACTATATATAATAAACTTATTTTTAATTTATATAAAATATTGGTTACATGTCAATCAAATTTGATGTATCTAAAATTAATTTCGAGTCGTAATTTTTGTTTGATTGTCTATTTGTCAAAATAATTGATATTCTATACCATTTTATAGCAATCTTTTATGTGTAAGTCAAATTGGAAATGTGGCCAAATTAATCTAATTAAGACATATTATGCTCTTAAAGGAAAAAAAAAGATTTCACACAAGCTCTAAGTATTCAACAACCTATGACATGAAATTCTAATTCATCTGACAATTAATTCAAATAGAAAATGAATGGAATTAATTACTCCTCCTTAAACCAACCAATTAACTTAAATTAATTCTACACATAATTTCAATAGTTTTTTTTTCCTCCGAACATCACGTGACTAAATCTATATCATATTTATTCTATTATTCACATGTTATGATGTTAAAAACCCTTACAACTAGATAACGAACTTATTTTTAATTTATAAAAAAATTAGTTAAATATCAATCAAATTTAGCTTTCACTGATGTATCTGAACTTACCTTTGAGTCAACTATCTCGAAAAACAAAAAGTGATTTTAAATTTATTTGTCTATACTAAAAATGTCCAATTTTTCTATAGGGACGGACTCCGCCCTAAACAGGTGAGGATTTCCCGATTAGGCGGGAAATGGGAGAGGGAGTGGGGAAAAAAAATTCTCCGTGAACTAAACGGAGATGGGGACGGGGCCGACCCCGCCCCGTTCTCCGTCTCCGCCCCGATTAACTTTTACATATTTATTTAGTATAGTTATTTAATATTATGTTATTATTATTATTATATAAATATTATATTTTAATTTCAAATTTGATTATTTATTGGGAAAGATAATGAATATGTTTAAATTGAATGTTTAAATTTAGATTAAATATGTGAATGATTTGATTTATATTTATTTCTTTCTACTAAAAAGTTAATTAACTTTTTTAGATCAAAATTTGAGTAATTTATTTTTAAATTCAAATTGTCATCTAAAACTAATCATAATAAACAATTTAGTGATAAAGTTAATTATTTAATTAAAATTTGCTCACATTAATGATTTAAATTAATTGACATTTTAAAAAAAAATTAACGGGAAATCCCCGTGGACGGGGATGGAGAATGAAATGGGGAACGGGGACGGGGATGGGGAGTGGCATTTTCGGCCCCGTCCCGCTCCGTGGACATCTCTAGTATATTTCAATAAAAAGAAAAAAATAATTGCATGGGGAAATTATGAAGGTTATATGAAAATATTGACCAGAAGCTTTGTTTAAATAAATGATAAATTGATGATACATGAAATGAAAGGGGAAAAAGAGAAAGAAAAAGAAAAAGAAAAGAAAAGGGATTGATGAAATGATTGTGAAGTAAAATGGCATCAAATTAAAGAAGGGGGTTTCATTTTTTTGGAGGTTCCAACTTTTAGAATCTTCCCTTTCAAACACCTTTTCTCTTCAATCTTTTCAAAATTACTTTATTCCTAATTAAAATTAAAGTTTAATTTTAAATAATTTGCATTAAAATGGCTCTCATTGTGTGAGACAACCAACCTAATAAATAAATTTGTTGGCACAAAATCAGGGTAGCTGTCAGCTACCACCTTAGCCAAACTCTTTTTAAACACAAAGATGAGAGAAAAATAAGAGAGAGAGAGCCCATTAAACTCTTTTAAGACAAAATTGTTAAAAATCACATCCCAAAAAGTTGTTTTTATTTTTATTTATTCATTGAGGACACCTTAAGATTTTTCTTAAAAAAATATATATTTAGGTGTGGACTGAGTTACGTTTATCTTTGTATCGTATAATTAAAATTTACCACATGACAAATAAATTTCCTTTTTAAAATTGAAATGTCTATTATGTAATAAAGGAGGGCATGAGTAAGTTGCATTTGATCATTGTTTTTCTTTATAATGATGTGTAGGGTGAGGGACAAGGTTGATAATTTAAGTTTATGCTAATTCGATCACGTTCATATTAACAAAGACCACATCTTGCTCTAATACCATGTTATAGCATAATTCAGTTTTGGATATACTATAGGTAACTTTCATCTTTTCATCTATATCTTAAAAAAATCATTTAAATTATAAGTCTACTATCTGAACTTTCATATTTGTGTTTATTTAATATTGAAACTTTAAAAAATTGTTTAATAAGTTCTTGAACTTTCATATTTATATTTATTTGGTCTCTGAATTTGAGTGTTTAATACATCAATTAATTTTTAAGAATTGTGAACACTAAATTGAAAGTTAGACCTATTTTTACGTTTAAGATCTGTTAGATATAAAGTCGAAAGTTCAAAACTCATCTAACGTAAAATTGAAAGTTTAAAGATTTTATGAAGATCTCGAGACAAAATAAGAGAGAGAAATTAAAATCAACCAAATAACATTTTATACGATCGAGAAAGAAGAAGAGAATGAATTTTTATAGTGTGTGGACCTTTAAAAAAAAATCAAAATAATAATAATAATAACTAAAAAAATGGAGGCAGCTACTTTTGCTTTACTGTAAACTAACGCAATTATGATAAGATATGTTTGGTAATTTCTTTATTCTTTTCAAACCCCCCCCCCCCCCCCCCCCCCCCCCCTTTTTTAATGTAACTACCAAAATTGGTCTTTTTCCATTTTATATTTTCCTTTTTTGAGTTTTGACACAACAAGTAACCACTAATCAATATTAAAACATCTCATCAATCCACATTCAAAATATTATTATGCTTCTTAAACAAACACGCCTTTTTCGTATCACTCGACTTATAAATTATTTGTAGAAGTCATTTTTGACTTTCAATATGACAATCACCGTTAAATTATACTTATCTTTTAGGAATCTACATTGTAAACTAAATCGATTAAACAAATGAGTAAATTATAGAAACCCTTTTCACACCAAAAGGGATTGGAGGAATGCAAAAATCTCTCGATAATATACAAAATCGATATCGGTATCATCAAATATTCTTTAAGGAAAAAAAGAAAAGAAATGTAAAGTTATTATTTAGATATATAGAATTGTCAAATGGATGTCAACATCACGTGCAACATCACTTGAGACTTGGAAAATAGAAGGTAGATAACCAAACATTCCAACCCTCTCAAATATACTCACTTGCATTTATAAATCAAACATTATTTGTAATTATAACAACTTTGTTAAATTTATAAATTTAATACCTGAATTGTTATTTAACTTTTAAGATGTGTTTGATAACCATTTCATTTTTAGTTTTTAATTTTTGAAAATTATACTTATTTCATTCACATTTCTTACAATAATCTTCATATTTCTTAAGTACAGTTGTTGAATTATTAGTCAAATTTCAAAAATAGAAACAAGTTTTTTTTAAATTTTCAAAATTTGGGTTATTTTTTAAACCATTGGTAAAAGGAGATAACAAAGAAAGAGATTTGGAAGTTGAAATAATGTTTATAGACTTAATTTTCAAAAACCAAAAACCAAAAACTAATGCCCCATTTTGTAATCAATTTGTTTTTTGTTTGTGTATTTGAAAATTGTCTATGGATACTACTTCCACCTTCAAATTTCTTCCCTTATTATCTACTTTTCACTAATGGTTTAAATAATCAAATCAAATTTTGAGAACTAAAAAAAATACTTTCAAAAAGTTGTTTTTGTTTTTAGAATTTGACTAAGAACTCAACCATTGTACTTAAGAAAGATGCAAATCATAGTAAAAAAATGTGGATGAAATATGCTTAGTTTTCAAAAACAAAAACAAAAACAAAAAACTAAATGGTTACCAAACGAAATCTAAATGATTACCAAACAGAATCTTAATAGTTCATTAATTTCCAACTTTGTTGTGCAAATTTTTTAATTTGGTTTGTTAAGCCAACTAATATAATGTTTTTTTTTCCTTCTGAAATTTATACTTACTAAAAACAATATGGTAAGTTTAAAGTCTCATTGAACATAAAATGGCAAATTGCAAAATACCACCTAAAGTATGTGGGTAGTTTCAACTATATCTTCAAAATTTCAATTATAAAAATTGAACACTCTAACTTATAAAAATGTAAAATTAGACACTTAAACTTACATAATTGTAGAAATTGTAATAAATGTATTAATTTAAAAGTTCAATTTTCATCATCTGACATTTCAATTCCTAAATATCCAATTTTAACATCTATATAAGTGTGCGGACTCAACTTTTGTAATTAAAAATTTGAATGTATAATTATAACTACCATCGTACTTTGTTATTTTAAAAATTGTTTTTACAGTTCAACGTAAAATTAAACTCTTAATCTAATAAATCAAGTAATTTTGAATACATTAAAAAAATATTAAAAAAAAAAGGTTAGATACAAAATTAAAGGGCAATTTAAGTAATCTTGGTCAAAATGTTGGAGTGACACGTGTAAGAGAAAAATGGAAATTGGTCGAAGTGGTATTTTTAATAATAATCAATATATAAATAAATATATAAAAACTGGATAGCATTAAATAATTGGGATAGAGAGAGCGAAAAAAAGTCCACGCGTCGTTGCTTATTTGGACTTAACGTTGGCGTTTGGGAACTCCAACCCACACGCTTTCTCTCTAAGGCCGAACCAACTAATTTAAAAGTTTAATACCATATTGTTCTTCATTAAAAATAATTTAATAAATTCAAATTCAAGTTTTAAAAAAAAATCAAATTTCATTTTATTTCATCTGGATACAGTATCCTATGCTATTTTTTGTCCTAAAACTTTTGTGTTTAATCAACAGTGAAATCTCTATAGGATGATGACATTTCAGCTAAAAACAAGTTTCAATAATTCTATACTTTAGATCTTACTTTTACTCACAATTATTTTGGTGGCCACAAGCTCATTTAAATCCAACTCATCTCGAAAGTACAACAAGTACTTTACGTATCAATCCAAATGCGTTACAACTTCAAATGCTTAGGTAGCATAAATGACTAAGCAAGAGAGAGGATTCTAAGAACCGAAAAATTAAGTACGTCTGGTAACGTTTTATTTTTTCTCTTATTTACTCTTTTTCAATAATCAAACAAAAGGATGTTTCATAATTATTTCTTATTTCTCATTCTCTGAAATTTTGAATTAAAAATGTTGATTCTATATGAAAATTAGTTTCTAAAACTATATATCCAAAAATATTGTTTTACTTTTATTCTTAGATTTCTATGATGCATTTTATAATTCAAAAATGACAAGAAATAGTACTTTTGAAAACATATAAAGATAAAAAACAAAAAACAAAAACAAGTAGCAAACGGTTTAAAAACAAGAACGTTACCAAACAACTCCCTAAATGACTCAATTATCCTCCCGAACTACAAGAACTGTTCCCTACTAGATTCCAATGCCAAGGAGGTTGTTAGGATTGTGAACAGAAGAAAGCCCACAAATAAAGCATAATCGCTTTCTCACATTAGATTTTAGTGTTTGTTACCTTACGAAATCATGTCAGCTAAAAGTGAACAAGAGAGTATAAAGATAAGATAATGGAATCATGTTTCTTGCCAAACAAATACAAGAAAAGGAATCAAAGGAAAAAAAAGCCTATAGTAAGATTAATTTTAAACAATCCCATCTCAATCTCAATCTCAATCTCAATCCCAATCCCAATCCCAATCCCAATCCCATTGAACAAGATTAGAATTAAAGCACCCAACTTTGGGTGCAAGTTGAATGAAAGTTTGTGAGTCAGAGGTATGAGTGCAGAGTACTGTAGAATGATATGTATTGATTATTATTCTACAAAAAGTTGGAAGGCACCAGAAGGGGGGGCTCTTTCTCTTTGTATGCCCCCAATTCTCAAAAAGTTGGGTCAAAATCCATCTTTTAAGCCTCACACAACATCTTATTTTCCAACAAATCAAAAACACCTTTCAAACTAGAAGAGAGGTTGCAGAGTGCATTCTGGTTTGCATTACAACAAGCAAACCAAAGTAATCACTATTATAATATAAGTCTATGTTTAGTTAGGACTTCACTTAGTTCAAATCATTCAGTCAAATTCGACATTATTCTATTCTTACATCCCCCCTAAATTGGGTTTAATGACTCCTCCCCCACCCCTTCTTCCATAAGAATCTTCCATTTCTTGCTATGACATTCTTGCATCGGTTCAAATCAGTCAAACTAGAAGAAAGATTGTAGTGTACATTCTGATTTGCATTACAGCAAGCAAACCAAAGTAATCCCTACAATAATATACAAGTCTATGTTTAGTTAGGACTTCACTCCGTTCAAATCAGATCATCAAATTTCACATTATTCTACCCCCCAACCCCTTCTTCCATAAGAGTACCATTTCTCGCTACAACATTCTCACATTTCGATGGCTAATGTGAACTTGGATGCAGATTTATTTGATGAACAATGCCAACTATTTGGTTTATTTATGCTCATTTGAAGAATTAAAGAGCATGTTAGTGGGAAGGCTTATGTTTAAATACCAAATTGAAAGGAAAAATAGGGTGAAGGTGAATAAACTACCTACAATTATCGCCAGTTAAAATCCAACCTCCCACGTGAAGACAGGTGTTGAGAATATACCTAACAATTCTGTCCTAATCTATCATTTCCATCAACAAATTAATCAGTACAATTGTTTTCAATATAATCAACAATCCAAATAAAACTCCAACCTAAACTATGCTCCCTACTTCCCTGATATGGATAAGTAGAAAAAACAGTAACAATCAGACATTTTTTCTGGCAGTTTGAAGACTTGTATTATATATATATATATATATATAAATGAGGGAGGATAAGGATGTTAGTGGGAGAAGATAATGGAAAACTAAGGTTATGAAGTGAAGAAAGGAAGAGAGGAAGGGGAGGCAGGTATCATGTTGGTTGATGGAGAGTGGGAGTTGGTTAGTCAGTGGATGTCTACTTTCCCTTTTGACTTCTTCCCAATCATACCATAAACAGAATCAAATTAATGCAAAATATCTATGCAATTTATGTCCTATCAATTCACAAAAAGGGGTTTTGGATTCTTTTCATTTTCTACAGTTTGAGAGATTCAAGATTTACAGATTTAATCTCATGGAATTCTGCTCATCATATTCTATTTTTAGTTTTCTAAACTTCCAACAATCCAGACACTTGGGGATAAAATAGACTTCTTAAATGAGTAAAAGAGAATATTAAAAAATTGAGGGACTAAATAAAACATCTAAAGAAGTATAAGAACTAAAACGAAACATCAAAACTAAAGAGGAGTTAGATCTCAATCTTTTGGTTATCTGCTCTTGAAATTTATATTCTCAAACTTTTGCGTTTATTTCTCGTCTATGAGCTTTCAAATGTTTTCTATATACAACCATAGGAATCATTCCCATGATTTTCTGTATATGATTTAATAGAAAAGAAGCTGGATAAGTTCAATCAAGTGTCCATTCTCGAAAAGAATTCGAGCTTCTATTAAATTATTAATGGAAAGTTGATCAATTGAGAAATCAAATCAAAACCAAAATGATAGTTAAGTTTATTATTACTATTTCATAAGAAAAGCGAAAAGGTTTAAAACCTCATTCCTAGATTAGAAAATATATGAACCATGAACATAAGCATATGTACATAGTCACATACGAAAAGTACGGAAGGAAAAGATAAAGAGAAATACTAAAATCCCCTAGAAAGGCTAACCTTCTTTTGCTTGTTATGGAAAGTGACACATTCGATCATATCCAAAGGGATTCTTTGGGACTACAATAGTGTATGTACTAGAGTGTTTCTGAGAGTTTGGACCACAATTTTATAAAAATGAAATGTTCAAATGCGCATTTTATGTGGACATCTTTTTGTAGACTTTCAATGTGGAGTTGGCTTGAAACAAATAGTATTACTAGTACTCGATGATAGAGGAGGTCCTTTTCTACCCTTTGTTTCAAGATAAGGAAGAGGTTTTTAAAGTGTGCTACCTTTTCTGCTGCTGTTTAGCTCGGTAGAAGATCATTTTTTATGGTGTTAGGAACTTAGGAGGCCTTCAAGGAGGAATGTTTGGTTTGTTTGCAAGAAGTTTTGTAATAATCTTTTGTTTCTAACTATTAACAACATGAACAAGTACAGTCCTGTAATTTTTGTAATTTTGAATTGCTTTATTCCAGCTTCTTTTGTTGTCGGCTATCTCCTCTCCTATATTGCTTCCTTGCATACCTTCATTTGCTTCAATGAAAGTTTGGTTTTCTATTAATAATAAAGAACTTTTGGAAGTTCAAAACAAATAAGCCCATGGCAATTGATACGTCAAAATTATAAGTTACTGTTTCTAATACTCCCCCTCATGTATAATGAGATTTTCCTTCCGACAGTTGATATATATATAATGTCCAATATGAAATATCAATAGTCACAAACAATATTAAGAGGCAACAATAGATTTTCCTTTTTTTATTATTGCATACAGGAACGTACAAGATGCTACTTTATTCAACATTGTACCTTTTTTTTTTTTTTTTTTTTTTGTAAAGTGTGGGGTGGAGAAATCGAACCTCAGACTTTGAGGTCGATAGTACAAGCACTATGCCAGTTGAGCTACGCTCTTGTTGGCAACGTTGTATGAATCTAATCTCTAAGCACATTGATATAATAAATAGGAAGCTGGGAATGAATTCAGAAGTAGAACACATGGCAAATGGGGTTTGCAGGGAAGAGAAAGTCAGAAGGAAAAGGTACAAACTTGAACCAATGTAAGGCTGGCATTTTCTATATGAATCCCTTCTGCACAACGCTGCTGCCACGTGTCGAGATAGTAGGTATCAAATATCAAGAATGAGATATGCAGCTGGGCCAGTCTCCATCGAGCTTTCTTCCCTTTGCTTTAAAGAAATAAATACCTGCATGGTTTCACCAAATCTATGAAGATAAACGGTGTAAAATTCAGTATCATTTCGTAGTATAGAAAGAAGAGAACTAGAGAAGAGAAAAGACTCTGTAATGGGGGAAAATGAAGTTATAGCTTTCATGTGAAACTTGAATGATATTACACTCATACAAAGTTTCTTCAGAATAATGGTTTAGAAAATGTTAACGTCTTTGCATAAGATTTCAAGCAGACAATACAATATCAAGGTCTATACTACCTTCTACTTCGAGATGCATACTGATTATGAGTTGAATACCGTCATAATGATCCCGGGACGCTGACTGCAGCCATCACAACCGTTTTATATGATAATTTGCAGGACATTACTGCATCCAGAATCATATCTTTTTGTTTTGACGCTTCAATCATCCCTGCTAGTCTATTGGTGAAGAGTTGGTCCAGAATGTTTCCAAAACCAGAGTTTTTTATTCTTCTCTCCCGAAACCACTTCCATTTTCACTTGGCTATCAACCTCAATCAAAGTGTGGAACGAATCTGTGAGAAAACTGATAGTGTCATTTGGGAGGGCAGTGAGCCAACCAAATGAAAGGAAGAGTTCCTTCCAAAATCTCACCGCAAAATGGCAGTGTATGAAGTGGTGACTAGATGTATCAGGACCAGACTTACAAATATGACAGCAATGAGGAGAGATGGCCATGTAGGGAGAGCGGTTTTGTAATTTATCACTAGTATTGTTGGCATTGTGACTAACTTCATAGAGGAAGAATTTGATTTTTTAGGGTAGGAATCCTTCCATATAACATCATGGAAGGGGTGGATCATCGAACTCAAATCTGTCCCCAGATCATTAGATAGAGACTTAATGAAGAAAGCTCCCTTCGCGTCAAGCTCCCATATCCATTTATCCTGGTTAGAGGATAGGTGAACACCATGTAGTCAAATCATAAGATCAAGTCAATCGTCAATCTCATCATCCTTCATATTTCTCATATAGTGAAGAGACCATCCCTGTCTTGGGTTCCACGGATCAAAGATGGATGACCCTTTTTGTGTAAAAATGCAGTATAATTTGGGATAAGCACCTTTGAGAGGAGAAGTTCTGATCCATCTATCACCACCAGAAGGAGGTATTCTTCCCGTTGCCCACTTGAATTTTGACTTTTCCTTTGATAAGATGCACATGTTCCATAATGTCTCTCCATGGTCCCCTAATAGAATTTGGAAAAATGTTATTAGGCCAAGACTTCAGCGTAGTCTCTCCATATTTAGCTTCGATAATCTATTTCCATAAAGCCCCATCCTCATGGTAGTATCTCCACCCCCATTTAGCAAGAAGAGCATGTTTCTTGTCAGTCAAATTTTAAAGACCGAGACCCCCTTGTGCATGTGTCTTGGTAACCTTGGACCATCTAACGAGGTGAGATCCTTGGTCCGATGATCCCCCTTCCCATAAGAAATTCCTGAAAAGTTTCTCCAATGTGTTTGCCACAGCAGAGGCCATTTTGTATAAGGACATATAATAAGTGGAGAGATTGGATAATGTGGCTTAGAGGAGTGTAAGACAGCGGCCCCCTTTGGAGATTTGTGGGTTCCTCATTTCAACCTTTTCAACGATAGGATCCCAAAAGGATATCAATTTAGGTTTACCACATAAAGGGAGCCCAAGGTAAGGGTAAGGCCAATGACTTACTTTGCAATTGTGTCTCGTAGCAATTTATCCTAGCTCCTCAGAGGAAATGGAAATACCCATCATCTAAAATTTACTAAGGTTTATATTAAGACCCGAAGCCTTCTCAAAGGAATTAATGGTATCAAACAAATTAGCAATAACATCCTTGTTGTTGTCAGAAAAATGGCAAATAGAAGATGGTGGACCTGCAATCTATTCCCAATACAAAAACCCTTAATCCGGCCTTGAGTACTTGCTTCAATAAGCATTCTACTGAGACAGTCCATAATGATAATGAATAGGAAAGGAGATAATGGAAGAAGCCCGAATCTTTCCTCTGGGGTGGCCATTAACCAAGATAGAACAGTTGGAGGTTGATATACAATATCTAATCCATTTACACCAAGTAGAGCCGAATCCCTTAGCCTTAAGAACAAGGTCGAGGAAGTCTCAATCAACTTTATCAAAAGCCTTCTCAGTGTCAATCTTAACAATAATCCGCTGTTTCTTTCTTCTAGCATAATCTTCGATGATCTCATTAGCAATCAGGGAAGCATCAAGAATTTGACGACCCTCAACAAAAGCAGACTGAAAACGAGTAATAGTATGTGGAAGAACTTTATTGAGTCCCTAGGAAAGGACTCTGGCGATGATTTGTATTGATATGAGATAAGGCTAATGGGTCTATAGTCACCAACAGGGCGGGCGTTAACCTTTTTAAGGAAAAGACAGATGTAAGTTCCATTCAAGTTTGTGTTAATGATATCTTTCTTTAAAAAAATCTTGGAACACACTCATAGTGTCTTTAAAAAAAGACAGATCTTCATTCTCGCATCTCAGAAGAGCACAATCAGCTAGAAAAGGATTGACAATACAGAAAAAACTAATGTGTTGTTGCAATGCCCTAGTGATCATGTACCAATCATCGTGAAACAATTTCCTGTAAACAATAACTGATGTATCAAGATTGGTCCGCGCGTGCGTGGTAGCGATCTTTTTAATAAGAAGGGTTAAAGGCTCCTTTCGCAAGACCGCTTTGTAAGATGGAGCTCTTTCTTGGCATTGATTATAGGGTTGATGGGGTCGTTGGGCTTTCGAGGGGAGTAAATGTTTCGGTGGGGTAGGTATGATTCGAGATTGCCCATTGAGAATATTCAAGAAGCCAAGCCAACCTTTTTTGGCCTCACCACAGGGATTAGTACCTTATTTAAAACCATCATTGCTTTCAAGCTTTGCTATTTCAACTATGATCCCCTTTCGGATGGATGTCTTCTCCACCCAAATCGTTCGGTCCTCGTGTCAGGTTTCTCTGAAGAATCATTGATTCAGCGGTACATGTTGCAGATCTTTAAAGCAGTTCAGTCAACCAGCAAACGATGGGTCTCTTGATGGTAATGAAAAAGGATCGATTCTTTGTGGTCTCAGTCATTTTTGTAAGATCAAGACCATGGAAATGATCGATAGTGAAGACATTCCTCTCTACTTGAAATGAAAGGGGTTTGGCAGATGACATGGTTTGGGCTGGGGAAAGGTCAAGGTCGGAGAATTAGTCGGAGAAGGAAGATGGGCAGGGGGCTCATGTAGGAGAGGGCAACATGTGAGGAGAGAGAACAGAGCATCTCGAAAGTGTTCTTTCTTAAAAAATATAAAGAAAGTGAATTTCACAATCACTTGTTTTTAAGAATACTCAATATTAAGAATGAACACCTGACCTTCATCACAGTTACAAAATTTCATAACCCACTAAGCCATGCAGCAATGGCTACTTATAAAAGGAATGGAGAAGGATGGGAAAGGTCAGAAGAAGGCTGGCAGGATTTAAACACAGTGTATGGAAAGGACAATTGGTAAAAGGTTTGGTATGGTCAATAAATGCTAGCGTGTAGAGGTGTATAAAACCAGATCTGAAGGAGAAGTTTCAGATGGGGCAGCTGATGAAAAACGAACAAAGGTAGGCTGCTAGTTGGCTTCTCGATAGAACATCTGATCCGTAGTGTCCTCGATAGTGCCCTTGATGTGATTAGTTAATTTTGTCTTATGAGCAAGGGGGGGAGAGATTGGCTTTCCATACTTTGTTGTTCACACGCAGCCAAGGAATCACCCCATGCTTCTCGGCAACGTACTCAATGTGTAGTATAGCTTCGAAGAAAGGTTTAATATGCACGAAAATCACCTATGTGGAAGGAGAAGGGAGAAGGATAATGGCCTGTGGAAACCTACTATGTTTTTTCTTCACTTCCAAACAAACTTCCATCATGTCTATACGAGGTAATGTCTTCTTTGCCACTTCCAACAAACCCCCACAAAAATTACCAATAAAAGTGAATTGCAACCATCAATCAATGGGGAGATTTCTAACTTTAATCCATCCTTCATAAGAAGACACTTTCTGATCTTTGTAGTACGCCTCAATGCTCTATGATTCGAATTTCACCATGAAAGAGCCAACCTTATACCAATCACAGATATTGCTTAAAACCAAACCTTGTTCCTTATTTTCAACCGCTAAGATGGCCTTGTTGGGTTGTAGAGGGATAATGGAGCCAATGTCAGACACTTCCCTTGGTAAAGTCCTAAGACTTTCAAACCAATCGTCTTGGAAATTTTGCCCGTTGATGATGATGGTTGTATCAGGGTAAAAGGCTGCAAGCTCGCTAGATAGAGGAGGAGAAGAAGAGGGTGGAGTGTTATCTATCAAACAAAAGGGTGCTTTTGGTTGTGGTTCACAAGGCTTCTTGTGCTTTTGTTGGGCATCTTTGTAAGATAAAGATGTGGATATAACGTTTGTCTATTGCTTAACGATGGGTTGTGTTTGTGGAACATTGAGAAGAAAGAAAAAACCTTTCCAACTGACTTTATTGTCGCCATTGGGTAGGATAAAGTTTGTTTAACCCTCCATACACTCGAGTTTGATACTCTCTCCCACCGAAAGATTATATTCAATTAGTCGAGACTTGTGAAGAACTTTTGGTTCAAAGGTGACTCAATTTGATGTAGCTTAAAGAGATAAAAGGAGAACTTTCTCCAAGAATCAAATCAAAGTCTTTATTGTGAATCAAAAGTTACCAATACAAGAACACAATCTCTCTATTTATAGAAAATTGGAAAGCAAACTAATATTAATCATAATTAATCAAAGAAACTAATCTAAATCCTAATAAACCAAGGAAACTAATCTAATTCTAATCAACCATGGAAACCAATCCCAATCCTAATCAATTAAGGATTTGACTATAATACCCCAATTTACCTTAATCCTACTACATCATTCTATCCCTCCCAATAAAAACTATCCTCGAGCTTTAAAACGAAAATGAAGGTAAAAGTAAAAAAGTAAGCCAACACATCTCTGAACATCAGGCACCGATAACAATCAATTTTCATGAGCCACGCCAATATATTGAATATTTGATTTTTGAAAGAGAATTACTTTCATCAATACTATCATCAATGAACCCAAGAATTAAGTTGTTCAAAAAATCCTTTGTCGTTAAAATATATGCAGACTCCTCAAAGAAAGGAGGAAAAATATTTTCGGTTTTCTTCGAATTAGGTTGCCCATGAATATCTTTTTCTTCCACACTTGAAGAATTCACATCCTCCCAATATTTCCTTTGATATAACCTTGATCTTGGTTGTTCTTGAACGAATTTTGGTAATCTTGGACATTTCTTGCATGCCATTGGTGGTGTTGTTTCTCTTGTTGTCTTTCTTGGTGGCCAAGGCTAATTTCAGGTTTATTCTCTTGCGATGGAGGTAGTTGTGGTTGGTTGTGTGCTTCATTTAATTGATCTAACCAAATAGACACATTCTTTGCACTGGCTTCATCTTTTTCAACACCTCCATCGTTGATTTCATCGATTAATTGTTCCTCATCATCTAGTTCGATTGAGCAACCTCCATGTTAGTCCCATCGATTTTTTCTTCTTCCAATGCAAGTTCCTTTTCGATCTTTCTACCTTCCTTATTCAACTCGTCTTTCATTGATTTTTTATTTTCTTCTACTCTGTTCATTTTTTTGCGCAATTTCACAACCCATTTGGATGAGTTCTTGATCTTCTTGAGTGACTAAATGTAATTCTCGATGGTTTCTTAAAATTGAAGATTATAATTTTGCCTTTCTTGAATTTTTTCCAAAAGGATCCAAATTATATCCATTCTCTTTTGAAAGTCCTCTTGATTGATGTTTTTATTTGAATATTTATGTTTTCTTGAAAATGTTTCGACCTCCAAATTTGTGTTGAAATGAATCATAGGTGTTCTTTGATGTTGGTCATAATAATTTCTCACTCTATATCATTTTCTGAACCATTTAACTCCCAATTCTTACGTCAATTTCTTGAGAAACCGGTTTGATTGGATCATCGGGCTTTTTGTTGATAATGCCGCCTTGTTATTCCGTTCCAAACTGCATTAGAATCTTCATCGAAGTCGCTAGAATCACTATAATCAAATTTCAAATGTGGATGACGAAAGGTTCTTGAGAAAATCGAGCACGGTCAAAATTATTATGTTGGAATTTTTCTTCTAAATCACTTGAGTCAGAATTCTAGCATTGCTTTTGTGAGTAAATTTGACTTTCTTGCCTATACCAACTACTATATTTTTTCTTCGGTGTCTTCCTTGATCGGTAATAGTCCATTCTTGAAAAATCTTGAAAAAAAAATTCGGTATCTTCTTTCTTTTCTAGAATTTAAAGGGTTCCCCCTATATAGATGTGGATTGTTCAACAACAAGCACAACTCACGAAGCTCTTCTTGCGATCGGCGTCGCCAAGAGTTTTCTGGTCTTCCATCAACGACAGTCAACACAATGTAGACGATTGCTCTGACACCAAATTGATGCAACCTAAAGAGATAAAAGTAGAACATTTTTCAAAGAATCAAATCGAAGTCTTTATTATGAATCAAAGGTTGCCAATACAAGAATACAATCTCTCTATTTATAGAGAATTAGAAAGCAAATTAATCCTAATCCTAATTAATCAAAGAAACTAATCCTAATCCTGATAAACCAATGAAACTAATCTAATTCTAATCAATCATGGAAACTAATCTCAATTCTAATCAATTAAGGATTTGACCATAATACTTTAATTTACCCTAATCCTACTGCATCAAAATCAAAGAAGAAAAATAGTGTGTAACCATGACGAGGATCCTTTCTTAAGAGAGAGAGAGTAAAGGATTTGTCCCTAAATGCTTTGGTGATCCTAAAGCCATGTGAGACTTCTATAGAAAAGGTTTTCCTATCTATGGTAAAGGAAGGTGAGACTTTTATCAATTGCAAATATTTGTACATCTGAATAGTTCTTTCCCCCAATAACCATAAGAACTACTAGTGCAGTGTAGCTTTTGATATGCTTTCTAGAATTTCTTTTGACACTTCGTAAATGTTCTCGAGTATTCTTTGTGTTAGTTTTTGGTCTCAGGTAAATATTGTTTTTAGGAAACAAACAAATATACTCCAACAAAACAAGAGAACAGAGCCTAAGGGCAATGGGTTGAGAGGACCCCTTCCAAGAAGACTAAGTTTTAGGCTTTTAATTATCATGGGTTAATGTTTTATTCGTTTAGTTGTTCTTTTACCTTTTTTGGGCTACTGTCCAGCCTATATAAGGTTGTATCTAATGGCCATTTGAGCTATCATTTGAAGTTTGAATAAAGAAGTTCTTGAGGGACTTACATTAACTACTCTAGTTAACATAACACCACATGATAGACAGCTATATGCAAGCGGGAAGTATTAAAAAAATGCATAGGAAGAACCAAAACTAAAGATGAAATCATCAAAGTAAACCATCACCAATGCCTAGTAAAGTAAATTTGTCCCAACGTACCTACATCCTTGAGCTGAAAACCCCTCTGGATGCGAGTAGAAACTGAAGAAAGGGTTGTCCTATTTGACATTGGTAAAGTCCTAAAGATTTCGTAATCATCGGCTGGCCTTTGATGTGCTTTTACGTCTCTTAATCAGCCCTTCCATCAAACTTAGGTAAGTATATTTGTTTAAAACAAAACCTTTCTTTGTAACTTCATCAAATAGGTGCACTGCATCCTTGTACTTATGTTGATTGCACAGTTCATTGATCTGATTAGTGTAAGCCATAGACTTGGAATCAATGTGTTCTGAAATTTCAGAGGTTAACACATTCTGCCCTTTGTCCAATTTTAAATTCTGATCATGCAATATTCCTGATTCAACCATTTTCAACAAAAAAGCCTCTGCCTCCTTAATCCTTCCTGCATCTGTTAGAGCATCAAGAATCACATTGGATGTATAATTATCAGGTCCTAATTTTTTCCCTTCCATTTCAGTAAGAAGATCATAAGCGTTCTCGAATTTCCCTGCTTTGCACAGGCCAGATATTAAGGTATTATATGTAACTACATCGATGCCTTTCCCTTCAGAAACCCAAGTATTGAACAGCTTAAGAGCCTTCTCTAGCATACCCTCTCTACATAACCCACGAAGAAGAATATTACAAGTAAAGACATCTGGTTTGAATAAATTCTCAATCATTTTGTTATGGAATTGGAATGCTTTTTCCACATTCCCTTCACAGCAATAGCCATGAATAATTGTGTTGTAAGTAGTACCATCAGGGACTAATCCACTCTCAAGTAGCTCATTCAGCTTATCTATAGCTTGATCAGTTTGCCCAGACTGACATAGTCCTCCAATTACAGAATTATAGGTGAAGATGCTTGGAATGATCTGTCTTTCCTTCATTTCATCCCAAAGATTTAAGGCTCTGTTTGCCTTTTCATCTTTGAAGTAACCCAGAATCAGAGTACCATAACTAACCTCATCAAGAATATAGCCCCGCTTACTAGCACTGCATAGTAAGTTATATGCCTCATCGAGCTTTTTCTCCTCACAAAGAGAATGGAGGATAATATTCAGGGTGCAAGTATCAGTTTTCAAACCTTTACCGATCATTTCATTCATCATTCTAAACGCTTCTCCCATTTTTTTAGCTTTACAATAAGCACTTATTAGAGTATTGTACGTCATACAGTCAGGGGAGAATCCATTTTCTTCCATCTTATGAACAGTTGTAGTTGCTTCATTCATATTTCCTTCCTTACATAACCATTTCACCATTATATTGTAAGTAGATGCATTACACTTCACTCCTTTTTTATCCATTTCTTCAATCAAACTATATGCCTCAGAACTACCCCGCCACTCAAAACACCCATCAATCAATGTGTTATAGGTAACCACATCAGGCAATATTTTGATTTTCTCCATCTCATCTCTTAGCCTAAAAGCCTCATCAATCTTACCATCATTACAAAACCCACTAATCAACATATTATAAGTCCAAACATCAGGTAACAAATTATTCTGCGTCATGAGTTCAATTATCCCGGTGGCCTCCTTCAGCCACCCCAGTTTGCAATACCCAGAAACCAAAATATTATATGTATTCCTATTTGGAAACAACCCTTTATTCTTCATATCCAACAGCAAGTCCCGCGCCTTCTGTAACTGTCCCTTCTTGCATAATGCATCCAATATCGTATTATAACTCACATTATCCGGTACACAACTAAACTCACTCATTTTATTCACCAAATCCAGTGCATCCTTAAATTTACTCTCCAAGCAATACCCATATATCAAAATATTGAAGCTATAAGTATTTGGTACAACGCCGAGTTTAATCGAATCCTTGAACACCTCTCTAGACAACAGAATAGAACTCGAAGAAGGGTACCTTACCAAGGAATTCAGCAATGTGTTGCACGTAAGCAAATTTGGCCGGTAATTAAGCCGCTTCATCTTATTGAAAATCTGTGCAGCAAGATGGGGCTTACCCATTTGCACGTAGGCGCCAATGGAGGTATCCAAAAGAGCCTTGGACGGCCTGGGAAGACCACGACTGGGATGGAGAATCAACCTTTGGAGTTCATGTTGGCGATCGGAGGCAATGAAGGAAACAAGGAGGGATTTGGCATCAGAGTACTTGTTATGGCGAAACAGAGAAGGCAAGAGGGTGAGAAGAGAAGATAGAGAGTTGTTCGGTGGGGAAGAGAAAGAGGGAACATGTTTCTGGGCCCATTTGAAGAGAGAGAGGAGAACAGAGGGACGAGAATTCAGAGCTTGAGAGGCGAAAATGGAGGATATCAAGGAAGGTGAAAGATGTGCGGCGTACGGGGCGAGTGCATCGAGAGGCGCTTTGGTGGATTTAAGGATCGTTGTTATGGTTTGAATCAGTTGCTGTTCTTGATTTTGTTGCTGGGTTGGTCGCTGATTTGAAGTTGAAGGAGTATCCATGGCCACCCAATAATGGCTCCTAGGGTTTTAGCATTAAGAATCTCTGAAACTGAGAGATAAGAAGAAGAAGGCTTCTTTTCAAAATGGCAAATACAAGTTCGGGGATTTTAGAAATTTAGAAAAATTGACAAAAATGACCTATTTGGAGTATGATTTTGTATTTTTTACCTACTTTAAATAAACAAATTTTTTTTTTTTTATCCTTTGATGATGAAAATAATGTAAGCATGAAAAATATTGATGGTACAATTACTCTTATGTCCCTTACTAAATTCTCACTTCCAATTTCAACAACCAACCTACCAAATTAATTCAAAAAAATTCTCCACCTCAAAAATTTATTCACAAAAAATTATTTTTCACATTCCAACACTAAAAACTCCTCTACCAAATTTAATTTGTTTACAACCCCACAAAAAATTATCTACACCAAATATTTTCCATAATGATATTTTATATAAAAAAAATATGAAAAAATAGTTAGTCAATCGTATAGCAATGTGAAGAAATATTAGACGAATATTCACCGAAGCTGAGCGATTATTGGGACTGGGTATAGGGAGGGCAGTAGAAAGGGGGCGTAAAGAGAGGGGGGCGAGTATTGGGACTACGATCGCTTAGTACCATCGCTTAGTACTAAACGATCACTTAGTTATGATCGATGGGAACGGGAGGGCACCGGGTAGAGAGGGGCGCGCAGAGAGAGGGGGGTATGGGACTAAATGATCGCTTAGTAGTACTAAACGATCACTTAGCTATGATCGATGGGAACGGGAGGGCATTGGGTAGAAAGGGGGCGCACAGAGAGGGGGCGGGTATAGGACTAAACGATCGCTTAGCTATGATCGATGGGAACAGGAGGGCATCAGGTAGAGAGGGGGCAGGTATGGGACTAGACGATCGCTTAGTAGTACTAAACGATTGCTTAGCTATAATTGATGGGAACGGGAGGGCACCGGGTAGAGAGGGAGCGGGTATTGGGATTAAACAATTGCTTAGTACCATCGCCTAGTACTAAACGATCATTTAGCTATAGAGCTAAGCGACCGTAGCATGGGAACTAAACAATACGTTGAATTTTTTAAACGATAGCACTACACGATCGTTTAGCCACGATGTGCGCTAAGCGATGCAATCGTTTAGATGTAGAGCTAAGCGATCGTGGCGTGGGAACTAAACGATACATTGGATTTTCTAAACAATAAAGCTAAGCGACCGGTTTTCTCAAGGTGCAATCTGATTCAGCCCCTTATTAAATGCCCATTTTCAATTGCAACCATCAATCTACCAAATTAATTCATATTCCACCTAAAATTAATTTATCCAAAAATCATTTATAGACTTGTATCTCTTCATCAAATTCACTCCATCAAATTGTTAAATATATTATTTTTTAATACCCGGTCAGGCTTCACCAGGTAATAAGCAAAAGTTAGATTCCCGGTCGTGCTTCACCGGGTTACCCAACCGGATGCACACAAAGTCCATGATTCTGTTTTTTGGCCTGGTGGTGGACCCGACCGGATAGACCACGGGGCCAAAAAACAGAATCATGTTTTTTTTTATTTTGATTTTTTATTGCATTATATTAATACATTTTCTATATAAAATGTAGGAGAATGCCTCGTGTTTGGATTTGTTACGGTGGCGTTTGGAATGAAAGGGTAAAGGATTACGATGGAGGAGAGTTGCGGGGGCTTTGACATTGAATTGGGCACGACCTATAATGAATTCCTGACCGAAGTTTATAGGAGAAGTGGTATAATGTCGGGTGAGTATGATCTTGTTATAAGATGTATACTTCAATTGAGATCCAAAGCCCCTACAATTGTAATTCAGAATGATGAAGATCTAGACACATTTCTTACATGGGAAGAGGTCTCAGTAATACCTCTTTACGTATCCACGCTTCCAAAGTGTTCAACAAATCAAGGATTTCATCCAAATAATTTATATGTTCGACGAATTACAAAAATTCCTTCAACATCTAGGCCAGACTGTGGAAGATGGAGTTGGATAGTCAATTTTCTCCCACATATTTTAACTCATCACTTACTTCGTCGCCTAGTAATTTGGTGACTCATAGCTTAGGGGATGATATAGACCAAGGTCAATATTTCAATGATTGGTCTTGGAGGGAGAATGACGACGAAGAGGAACTCAAGATTAACACCCACCAAACACATTATGTAGAAGAACGAACAATCGAATACTACAGAGGCTCGTCACATGCAACGGGTCATGACTTGTCACATCCTTCTAGTAGCACAATCACCATGTCAGGTCAGTCTTATTCTTCTAAAGATGTGCAAGTTGGTGACATATTTATATCTAAGAAGGATTTAAAGATGTAGTTATCTATGTTAGCCTTTGTGCTTCCATAAGGAGGTTTATGAACTGCATTCGCCCTGTTTTAATTGTAGATGGAACACATTTAAGGGGTAAATACAGTGGTAAACTCCTGTTTGTGACTGGGGTTGATGGAAATAATCAAATATACCCAGTCGCATTCGGTATATCTGGTGGAGAAACTGATGAATCTTGGGTGTGGTTCCTTCAACAATTAAAATGTGCAATTGGGCAAGTTCATGATTTGGTTATAGTATCAGATAGACACCCTAGCATAAAAAAGACAATTATCACGGTCTTCCCAAAAGCATTTCATGGTATCTGCATCCATCATTTGAAAGCTAATTTATTAGTTAATTTTAAGAATAAAGATATTTTCGATAAAGCAGCAAAGGCAAGTCGTGAGTATGTGTTCAAGTACCATTGGAGTCAATTTGCAGGGTATCCAGGTGCACGCAAATACCTAGAGGATATCGGTCTTGAGCGGTGGGCTAGGGTGTACCAATGTAATAGAAGATACAATCAGATGACAATAAATCTCGCCGAATGCATAAATGGAGTGCTAAAAAATGCACGACAGTTACCCAATCACTTCATTTCTAGACCATATTAGAGGTTGGTTACAGGATTTGTATTACAAACGTCGAACGAAAGCATCAAACAGTACATCAAGACTGTCAGACTATGCAATGACAATAATTCGTGACGCGGTGAATAAATCGAGTAGATATGAAGTCCGACCAATTGACCAACATGAGTTCAAGGTGATAGATGGAGGATTGGGAGGCCGTGTCAATATTTATGTAAGAACATGCACTTATCGCAAGTTTGATTATTATGAAATCCCTTGTTCACACGTCATTGTTGCATGCAGGGTTTGGAATATTGATCCTACCTCTCTTTGTTCACGGGTATACTCTATTGATGCAGTATTGGTTGCATATGCTGAACTTGTACGACCACTTGGACACTTTTCAAAGTGAAAACAATCATCGACCTTCGTCGATGTTGAAACATTGCCTCCAAAAAGAGTTCCAAGAGTAGGTCGCCCACGAACAACAAGATTTCCTTCTACAAGTGAATTTCGTCAAGTCCACAGGTGTTCTAGATGTGGTCAACGGGGTCACAACAAAACGACATGCAATCAACCTCTTAATACTACCGAGTGAAGTATGGATTTTTTTTTTGTGAACTTGGATGATATTTTTGTGTGAATTTGGATAATATTCTTGTGAACTTGAATGATATTTTTGTGAATTTGGATGAGATTCTTGTAAATTTGAATGATATTTTTGTGAATTTGGATGAGATTTTTGTTTTTTTTTCTTGCATGTGCCCAGCTGAGAATTGGCGCCAATTTGCATGCGCCCGGCCGGGAATTTGTAAATTTTTTTCATTTTTGCATGCGTTCGACTGGGAATTTGTAAAAAAATTTCATTTTTTCATTATTACTAGCAAACCACTCCCAACCATAAACTTTAAGTATAAATTTTCATTAATCACTTCAACTATCAATTACAAAAAAAGTTTACAAAGTTCTAAAACAACACTCTATTTGCCCATATCTGAATGGATATTGTCTACAAAAATATTGCATTCTATCTTGTGTTAAGGTGTCCATTTTGGACCCTATTACATCATATTAAAAAAATTTACATGTGAACATACCACATTCACCACTCCCATGTTGTTGAGGCACGAAAGGTTCTCGGCGTAGAGTTCAACGATTAATAAGAAGATTATGAGACTCCATTACCGCACCAGCAATAAGTAGGCCAGGAAAATTTTCGCACACTCATCCCATTTCACTTTCCAAGTTTGCGTTCGAATATAATGCGATCAATGAATCGAACACGATTAATTCTCTGACTTGGAAGTCCGCACAAAGAAGCACCCAATGCATCCCAAAGAGGTTGAAAGGCATGTAAACAACATCGACGTCGCTCCAAGCTACAACGTAGTCAATGTGTTTACCATGAACGTACTTTAAGACGTTTGTCACCTTACTCCAATCGATAGTATGGCGATCGCGTCTTAGAAAGTTCTAAAGGAACGAGAAAATCAGAAAATGGCCTAATATATAGCATAACTACAATGTCAGATAACATACCGTAACTAAATGTCAGCTATAACAAATTTTCGATGACACAAGCCTGGTTGGGCTTGCATTTTCGTTTTTATGAACATAAAAAATATGTCTATTACCTACACGATAAGAGTGTTCAAGTAAATATGGACACATATACACATACGAGAATCTAAATTAAGGTTATATACCTCGTCATTCATCCATTGGGACGGTGTTAATAGACTATTAAACCAATTTTTATCCATTTGAGCATATACATTCCTCCGGATCGTCGCAGCAGGGTATACGTTGTCCATCCACTTTTGAAATTTAATACTAAGATCCTCAGGTATGTCAACGAGGGGATCGTACTTCTGAAGCATTTTTTGCCTCTTCCCATACTTACTTGTGTCCTTCCACGATATAGTTAATTTCCAAAAAAAATTTCCTCATTTGGCCATTGCAACCTTCTATTACATTTACATTTTCCGTGTCTTGTGAACTTATATCGACAACCTACACAATAAAATTTGTAGGGAACTTATAAGAATAGTTGTGTTCGATTGACCTGCACAATGATGGTTATACTTCTATGTTAATTATAGGGTTTTTCAATCAAATAAAAAATAGATTGGGCGCCACCTACTCCTACCCGATTTTGCCCCCTTCCCCCTCGTCCTTTCCTATCTTTCCCGNATCAAATAAAAAATAGATTGGGCGCCACCTACTCCTACCCGATTTTGCCCCCTTCCCCCTCGTCCTTTCCTATCTTTCCCGCCCATACCCAGTCGAAATCACTTATAGCCCGCCCGGTCTACCACCGAGCACAATCCCTCTTTCCCAAATCTATCCTCAAGCAACCTCAAACTTGCCCACCCGATCACATATCCGGTCACAATGTTATGAAGCCCGGCCGGGTAAGACCGATTTCCGAAAACGCATTTTAGACTCAAACTTATTCAGAAAATGTCGAACATGATGTTTCTAGGAAAAAAAATAATATTCAACATAGATCTAACATAGATTTCAAATATTCACACAAGAACACCTAACATAAACTAACACATTGAGTGAAACAAAATGAAATACAAACTTTAGTTGAAAAATTCCAATGATCTTTAATGAAAAGAAGAATGACAAGGAAATGTGGAATGAGAAGAGTGAAATGGGGTGAGATTGAGCTTTTGAAATGAAGAAAAATGAAAATGGAAAAGAAAAGTAAGGGTTTAGAGGGTTTGAGTGTGTTTTGAAATGTGAAGGGTATTAGGGTAATTTTCATTCATTTTGAAAATTGTGGAGGTCAAAAAAACATATTTTTTAAAAAGGGTCCAAAAATCAAAATCAAAACTTGAAAAAAGGTCATTTTTGTCAATTGTCCAGAAATTTAGCCCAATTTAAAATGGTAACTTGCTATTTTAAATTTATTTAATTACCAATTTAGTTCCTAGAGTTAAAAAAGAATATATAGAATATAATGTATTTAAATATATGTTCTTCGATAATAAATAATTAAGAGAACTTATTTCTTCTTATTTTTAAAACTACGTTTATTGCACGTGTTTCCTAACATTAAAAATAAAATGTACGTTTATAAGTTGAAATATTATACTTGATAATCATTTTTTTTCTTTATATATAAGTTTTTAAAAGAAATTCATACTACCCAAAACGAAATTGAATTAATATGTTTTTTTTAATTTTTTTTTAATTAAAAAGACTATTCAATTTGAATCTTAATTCTTAAAAAAATATATATATAAGAAAATTGAGGTGTGATATTTAGCTACTTATAGTCCTACAAAAAGGAAAAAAGAAAAATATGAAAATAAGAGAGATACCTAAAGTAGAAAAATCAAGGGTGGAGCCACGTCCGCGTGCCCCCCTCAAATTTTTTATTTTTAATATTAATTTTTAAGTAATAGTGCAATGTCCCAAACAATCAATAAAGGTATTTTCGTAATTTTATGATATTATAATGCTTTTTCTAATTTAGATAAATTAGTATAATAAATCATTTAAATATAAGTTAGAGCTATTTGGAAACTTAATTGATGATGATTGAGAGCCATTAAGCTCAAGTGATATAAGTTTTTCCTATCAAGATTGATTTCAGTACTTGTTTCATATGATTATACAATTCTATAATTCAAAATTTTATTATAAATATTAGTAACTTAGTTATGTTTATATTTAGTTATTTTAATTTTGAATTGAAGAATGGGTATACATACAAGATTATTTAACTTGGTAAATTTGTGATATTAAATTGATGTATGGTTTTGTTACTTACCATTTCTAGTTTGTAACTTTTGTGATGGATTTTTAATTAAATTATTAGGAACGTAAAATAAGATAACTATGAATTTAAAAATATAAGAGATTAAATTCATTAGTTGGTGATGGTTTAAAGAGAGTATATAGGAAATATAAAGAATTTAAATTAAAACTCAAGTTAATATCAACCCTAATAGAATTTTCTTACCCCAATTTTTTGAGCTTTTATACCCTAGCGGAAATAAGAGATTAGGTGGGTGAATTGTGGAGCCAGAAATTCTACTTGAAGACTTTATGGTTGTGCATGCATGGAGGAGAGAGATGAAGAGCTTGTTCACTTTCCAAAAACCTTGTTCTTAAATTATCTAAGTGGCTTTCTATTTAACCTTCGAGATAATATAAAGAAATTTGAAAATTTCTTCCCAGCTCTTATCCTAATGCTATAAATCAGTCTTCCTAGAGAGAATGATGAGTTTTCAAAGTTGTTTCAATTCGTGTTCTTGGATATCACGAGATTGTTCGACGGTAGCATCAAACCGATAAGAAATGATCCCTTTTTAATATACTTTTATAGTGAACCTTTTCCTATTAATTTTTGTAGATCTGAAACATGCTCATACCCTATTTTCTAATGTATTCCATCATTATTTCAAGCTCTTTAGATATTTTAAGTTTTCTCCATTTATTCTTACGGTGGAGACGAAAATAAATCCAACGGTAATGATAGCTATCTCTAGCTTTCAATTTTCCTTAGGGGTTGTTCTTAACAAACCTATGTATTCTTTTTAGTGCTATTTAGATCTCAAAATGTTGGTTTTAGGTCTAAAAATCAGAATAAAATGTAATGCCTTGCGTTACAAAATTAGGCTAATTTTAGGATACATTACACTGTTCATCTCCTTCAACCTATTAATTTTTTTTATTAGTGGGACTTCTCAATTGTCGATTCTAATTTGTAGGTTTAGAATTTTTGTTCAGTCTCTTAATTTAGCCAAATTAAATTCCTTTTATTGTTGGAAAGATGAGTTTTAATTAAAATATTTAAATTCAAGATTTTGGTGTTTAATACTAAAAATTTCCCTAAATCTTTTAAGGCTTTATTTTGGATAAATTTGTATTGTTTTGGAGAATAAAATTTATTTGTTGCATCTTGGTTTTAGAGATCCTTCCTTTTTAGTTTGACTAATTTTTTTTTAATGAAAAGAAAAGGGGAAAAGGAATAATAAGAAAACTCTAGCCTCCCTTTTATTTCTTTCTCCCTCTCTCTTCCTCCATCTTCTTCAGGTTAACAGCCGCACCAGCCCCCTTATTTTTCATTCCAGTTCAGCCGGCAACGTTTTCCAACGCGCCCCAACCAACGAGTAGCCTCCACAATGTATCACCCAAAAGTGGCGTTTGACATCACTTGCGCGCACGACCTCAGCAGCAAATGTCGGCCTCCCTACACGCGCGAAAGCGAGTGAACCTATGTGCAACCCCGAACAATCCACTAGCGGTGACGGCGTCTTGCAGCTCTGGTAGTGTTGAGCGGCTGCAGCGGCGGCGGTGACAAGTGCCCAGCGGCATTTGACAACGTTTTCCCCTCTTCGGGGAGTTTCGACACTTACTCATTCCTTTTCGGCTTCAAATCTGAGTTACCCATTGCTTAACGACTTAATATACGTAGGATTAGGCAATTTCGGACACCAATCAATAAGGTTTCAACTTGTTTTGGGTAAGTTTCAGCACATTCTCGTCTCTACATCTCTTTTCGAACTAGTCTATGATTCTTTAAGTATGTCTCTAACAGTTAGAAGCCGTTATTTGTAAATTCGAAATAGTTTCGGAGCTATTCGATCATGTTCCAGAACATTGTTTAGAGCCTTTCGAACCAAATTTAGATTGTAGCTTTTAACTATTGGGTAATATTTGTTTGTAGTTTAGGGTTGATTCAAGGTGTTGGGATTGAGGTTTAAGGTTGCTTTTGATAAGTTTCTTCATTCTGAGTACTATTTTAAATTTCAATTAAGGTTTCGGATTACGTGCTAATCTTTGGAACCAATTTTATTATCTCAGGAGCTTTAAATTCTTTTGTAGGCACTTAAAAGTATTTAGATAAGTAGAATTCTACCTATTGGGTCTATTTGATTGCATGCTAGCATATAAATATGACCTATAATATCCTTATAACCGTGATTTATTTTGATATGTTTACTCATGTTTGGATGCTTTTGTCTTGACTGTTATAAAGTATATTACTTTGTGTGACTGTTACGTCGTTAGGTGAATGCAAGCATGTTGTTTGAGATGTTTGCATAAGCATATGTGTAACGTTAGAAGCACAGTGTTGTTTTATATGATCTTGGACATAATACATGTTAGCATCGACGACCTTGGTCTGGTTAGGGTTTGTGTTATGAATTTGAAATAGAAGTGATAGAATTTTTTAGGACATCGATGGCCCTTGGTGGAGTCAATTGGGACCGAGGAGAGTTTGGTGGCCTTGTTTAGTATCAGTTGAGGCTGACAGAGTGGTCGATAGCCCTGGATATGTTAGTTAGTGCCGACAGAGACCGTCTGTGATCCTGAACAAAGTCAATGGGGTCGACGGAAAGCGTTGATGGCCCTGGATAAAACCAGTAGGGGCCGACACAAGATGTCGGTGGCCCTAGACACGATTAGTTGAGGTCAACGTGTCTTGAGTAACTCGTTCAGAAAGCTTAGTGATAGTTAAGCTTGAGTGTGGAGTGAGTTTGAAAAGTTGAATGAAAAATTATGTTAGTGATTGTGTTGACAATCAACAAACGGAAGCAATTAGGATCTTAAGTATTCTAATTACAATAATTTTAAATATTAAACATGCAAGCCGTAAAAACAGAAAATAGGGTTTTATGTGTACAATCTTTGAAGAAACTCCAGATTGCTCCAATCCACAGCTAAAATCAAAATCAACTTACGAATAGGTTGTAGACTACCATAAATGTCTTCCCCACTATCCTCTGGCCTTAGAAATGATTGTGGGATCTAATTAGAGATGAAATTGATAGGAATTTTTGGATTGGAGAAGGTTTGATGACCGAATTTTTAGAAAATTGTTTTTCTTCACAATCTTCTTCAAATTAACAAAATTGCAGCCAGCCTTTCAACTTAATTCTCTTCTATTTATAATAGAATGTCATGCAACTTAATCACATAAGGGATTGACACCAAATCCACTTAAAATAGTGGGATTCAAGGTGTTTAGAAAGTGGGAATTTTAGGATAATTCCACTCAACCTAATTTTCAAATTTAATTTAAATTTCACCAAATTTAAAAAGAGAAAATTAATATTAATTTTATATTTCAATAAATTAAAAAAATTAATTTTAAATAAAAATAAATCCAAATAATTAATTTTATATAAAATTAATCTTAAACAATCAATTAAACAATTTAATTGATTTAATATAAAATTTTAAATTAATAAAATACCTTTCCCAAACTGTTGGGTTGTATGTCCTAAAACTCGTAGTTTGTAATGTTAAACATATTCTATTATCAATTAAGATGTTATTGACATTTATTCAATAAAACTACTATTGAATATGTGAATTGCACTTGTAAAGTCTAAATCCAATAAACTAAAGATCCATGACTATTATATGAATACATGAACTTTATGTGGAGACATAAGAGTGGATCAAGTCCAGTAAATAGCCAAAATGGTCTATAGTATACGAATAAGGTTGGGTACTTTATTCTGGTAACACTATCGGATGCGGCCCACTCTGTAGTTGTTACAATTTGTTATAAAGTGCTACAATGTAATGATCCTGATTCATTCATGTATTGACATGAGGAGCAGGGGCGTCATATGCAATGAGTTTGTTATAGGATCAGACTAAGAATTAAGTCACTCTTACTTTATAACGCTGTTTACTGTTTAAGACTGACTATTTCAAAAATATGCCTATGTAGCTTGACCTTAATCTTGAGCTAACGATGAATCCTGTTTATTCGGAATTATCCTTAGATTTGCATGGGTGAGGGTTGACTCAACAACGCCAGCTCAATAAGTCTCCCATTTTAGGAGTAAGACCGGGTAGATAGCTGGGACATAGTGTGCAAGACGGAATTCACTCCTACCCACTTTTAGGGATAGTAGAGAGGTTGTTCCCTTAAGTGCTAACTCTGGGCCTTAAATAAGGAGCCTCACCATCTCATTGGCCCGAGAGGAACTCGATTTAGCGATTGGATCACAAACCAATTTTTCGTTAGATGATCAGTGGGACTTAAGGAGCAAGATGTAATCTCGGGGTAAAAATAGCTTTTGACCTAACCGTTATTATGAACAACCTGTGATGGGTCGACTTACTTATCATGGTTATATCAAATGGATACATAATATATCTACAGTGAGGGGAGTGCAACTACAGGCTATAGTGGACGGTTCTGTTAGTTAACGAATGTTGATTAACTAGATTAAAGAGTTTGATTGGTTAGTCTTGGATCATTGAAGCTCATGATCTGTAGGTCCATCGGGTCTCCTTGCTAGCTCAATACAAATAAAATTGAAGAACTAGGTGAAGTAAGAATTTGAAATGTTCAAATTCTAGTTTTTGGGAAAATTATATTTTATATGAGATATAATTTACAATTAAATAAATAAATAAATAATTAATTATTTTTTAGAGTATACTCGATCATTAGCATGAAAGTGTTTTTTAAAACTTGATTAATGTGATTAATCAAAGCTGAGTGTCATAAACAATTTAACATGTGATATTAAATTTGTTTATTTTATTTAATTAAAATTATTTTAATTAAATAATTTCTAAATTTGAAAAATTGTATTTCATTTTTTTTAATAAAAAATTAGTTAGTGGAAAAATTCAATTGTTGGATTTTTTCCACTAAGTGGACTTTGAAGTGATACCTAGAGATTACATGTTAGTGGAGTTTGAGGTGGAAGACATGTAAAATGAGATTTTGCATGTGTTTCTCTATAAATGACTTTGTTTTTTAAATTTGCAAGACTAATGCTTCCACAACTTTTGACCTAAACTCTTCCACCTCAACTTTCCTTTACTCTCATTATTTCTACAGTGAAAATCCTTTATTTTCACTAACATAACGGTCCCACCACCGTGTTCTCCAACCGAAAAATAGTGAGAATTTGCCATTAGTGGTTGATCGAGCTTGGGAGAGGAAGTTTGTGATGGAGTCTTCAAAGGTTGTATTTTCTATCTCTTTTGCATGCTTATTCTTGTTTTTATTTTGATTAGAACGTTATCGATCCTTGCTTCCTTATGCATGTGTTCTTTATATTCCAACACAAACATGAATCCTTATTCATATATGTAATATTTAAATCATATTAAACACTTCCAACTCTTCAATTTGTTTAATTCGATAGTTAAACGTTTAATTATATCGTATATAATTAATAATTCCCGTAATTTGAATTTGAACATTTCAAATTCTCTCATCACTCTATTATAAGGTTTAGTTTGTCTATGAGCTAGTAGAGGGATCTAATGGACCTATAGATCATGAGCTCCAACGGTTCGAGATTAATTGGTTGAACCCTTTTAACCGAATTAACCAACATTTGTTAACTACCTGGTCACTCCACTAAAGTCCAGTAGTTGCACTTTCTTCACTGTAGATATATTTTTTTCCACTTGACTTAACCATGATCAATAAGTTGATCCTTCATGGGTTGTTCATATTTACAACTGGGTCAAAAAATATTGTTTTACCCCTATAATACATCTTGCTTCTTATGTCTCAATTGATCCACCAATGAACCATTAGTTTATGGTCCTACCAATAAACAAAGTCTCTCTCGGTCATAGAGAGGGTGGTGCCTCTTGTTCAAGATTAGGAGTCAGTACTTAAGGGAACGACCTATCTTCTAACCTTGAAGTCGAGTAGGAGTGAATTTCATCTTACAGGACTATGTCCCCAGTTATATACCCGGTCTTACCCCTAAAATGGAAGGCTTATTGAGTAGCGATGATGAGCCACTATCACCTACGCAGATTAAAGGATAATCTCAAATGAACTAGAGGTCATAGTTAGCTCAAGATTGAGATCGAGTTACCTTAGGTCATCAAATTGAAATAGTCAGTTTTAACAATAAACAACGTTATAAAGAAAAAAGTGATCATTTCATGGTCCAGTCTTATACAAGCATCTTTTGCATAAGATGCACCTATTCGCATGTCTCTACATGAACATTTTGGGATCACATCATTTGTATCATGTACAAAGTAGGCCGCATCCATAGTGTCCCCAAGATAAGATACCCAACCATATCCTTATACTTGTAGACCGTTTTGACTTTATACTCAAACTTGATCTACTTTTATATCTCTATATAACATCCAAGTATTCATGCTATAACCAGAGGTTCATTAGTTTATTGGATTTAGTCTTATTACAAGTGCAATTTACATGTACAATAACGACATTATTTAATAACCGTCAATAACAACTTTTTGTAAATAGAATAAGTTTAAAGATTACAAACAGCGAGTTTTAGGACATACAACCCAACAAACTCCCATTTGGACTAAAAACTCCAATAGGTTTACTTATATACAATGTTAAGTAAAAGAGAATACAATAAATTAGGGCATCAGATACCCATGGATTCTCCCACTTACCTTAGATTTATGAATCTCATAGTCCTAGCCCGACTAGGTGATCCTCGAACACTTTAACCGTGAGCGCCTTTGTAAAAGAATCAGCCAAATTGTCATTTGAAGCTATTTATGTGACGATCACGTCTCCTCAGTGTACTATCTCTCTGATGAGATGGTACTTGCGCTCAATGTGCTTCCTGTGCTTATGGCTCCTCGATTCCTTGAAATTTGTAATTATTCCACTATTATCATAATAAAGGGTGATAGGTAGATGTATATTTAGAATTCCTTCCAAATCGGTCAATAACTTTCTTAGCCATACTACTTATTTTGCTACTTTAGATGCAACTACATACTTGTTGGGGATGTCCTAAAACTCGCAGTTCGTAATTCATGTTAAACATTCTATTTATCAATAAATTATTATTTAGTAAATTATTCAATAAAGTTATTGATATTGCATTCTATTAAGAAAATTCAATAAACATATCTTTGTCTATTGTATGAATACTTTAACTTTATGTTGTGCCATAAGCAGGATCAAGTTATAGAATATAGCTTAAATGGTTTATAAGGATATGATGAAGTTGGGTATCTCATCCTGCTAACACTGTTGGATGCGACTCATTTTATATAACTGATACAAATGATGTGATCTATTAATCATTCATGTAGAGACATGTGAGTGGAGACATCCTATGCAATGAGTGTGCATAAGATTGGACCTCGAAATACTTTTCTTTGTAAAAATCATTTACTGTTAAAACTGACTATTTCAACCTAAATGACCTAAAGTAACTCGATTTTAATATTAAGCTAACTATGAACTCCTGTTTATTATGAGATTATCCTTTGATCTGCATAGTTGAGAATAGTCCAACAGCACTGCTTAATAAGCCTCCCATTTTGGGGTAAGACCGGATAGATAGTTGGGGACATAGTTATGCAAGATGGAATTCACTCCTACCCAACTTAGGGTTAGCAGATAGGTTGTTCTCTTAAGTGCTGATGCCTAGTCTTGAACAACGGAGCCCCGCCCTCTCTTGGTAGAGAGGGATATGATTTATAAAAGGCATTATAAATCAATTGTTCAATAGAGGGTCAGTGGGAGCTTAAGGTGCAAGATGTATTTATAGGGGTAAAATGGTAATTTTGATCCAGTCGTAGATATGAACGACATGTGAAGAATCAACTTCCTGATTATGGTCGAAATGGACAGAAATATATCTATAGTGAGAATAGTGCAATTATCGAGCTATAGTGGCATGCCTTGATAGTTAACAAATAGTAATTAATTCGGTTTAAAGAGTCAACTGATTAATTACAAATCGTTGGAGCTCATGATCTGTAGGTCCATCAGGTCCCTCTACTAGCTCATAAATTGGAATGACAAATTGAGTATTAATTGGATGAATTTTGGATTTAGGGTTATGAATTTGAAATGTTCAATTTCAATTTTTAGGGTTTTTAATTGATTGTATTTGATACAATTAAAAACGTTTAATTTAGTTGAAAGTAAACGAAATTGGAGAATAAATTAATATTTAAATCATGATTTAAATATGAAATTGAATAATATTGGTGGAATTGATATTTTATTAATTTAATATTAATATATTAAATTAATAAATTTTTATTGAAAAGGTTTAATTAAAAATTGAAATTAGTTTTAATGTAATTTATATAAAACTAATTATTAATAAAATAGTTTTATTTAATTATAAAATCAATTTTAGTTTTAAAAATTGATTTTAGGTTAGAGGATTTTTTCAATTTTTGGAAAAATCCATTGACTATCTCTTGGGATGGTTGTCACCCAATCTTTGGAAATCAATCCAAGTAGGGCTGCCACCTCCATGCAGGGCCACTCTCTCTAATTGAAAATAGGTTATATATAATGGAATCTTCATGCATTGATTTTGTGGGAGAATCTCGGGAAAATTGTCTGAATTGTTTCATAAATAAAAACCCTCTCAAAACTCACATAAATTTCTCTCCAATTCAGCTTTGATCAGATTGTTTCCACCACACATCTCCTTCTTGAGCATTAGTGGAGAAGACCTTTGGTGGTTAGTCTTGTTGAAGTTTCCAATCTCAATCTTGGAGTAAATCCTAATTCGTGGATTAAGTCTTTCAAAGGTAATTGTTTGATTCAAACCCTCTATGAATATCACTTGAATAACATGTTTAAAACTCAAATTAAGAGTAGTTAGAGTGTTTATTGATTTTGATTTGTTTCGCAACATGTTATATTACTCCTTCAGTTGGTATCAGAGCATGATTTAAGCACTTAATTATCATTAATTTGAGTTTTGTGGGTGAATTTCTAAGCATGTTTGACTAAGTGACTGATATAGTTTAAATTCAACTTTGGTGTTAGAATTCTCTTTTATTTCCAAGTAAAATTTGTAATTGGTTCTTGATTGATGAGCTTATATATGTGCTCTAGAATCTGTAATTATTTGGAGTCATTAAAGTTCGAATTAGGCTATAATTTGAAGATTGAAGCAAGCATGTTTGAGCAGAAAACTGGAGCTGAGCCTTCTGTCCAGGAGCGTCGCGACGCTGTTCATCGAGCGTTGCAATGCCATGGACTCGCAGATGAACAGTGTTGCAACGCTGGGATGCAACATCACGATGCTGTTCATCCCACTGGTTTTTCCTTCACGCGTTGCCTGGCTTGTTTGTAGGTTGAAGAAACCGGTTCGACCAGTTCTTCTCCAAACCGGTCTGGTTCAACTCCCTTTGGTGACTTGGTGATCCGGTTCAAATTGTTCGGGTTCGGTTTGGGTCGATTCGAGCAGTTTTTCATCAAATTAAAGTTGTTTTAAAGCCAATTTTGTAATACTTTAGCTTATTTGTTTGCTTAGGATGCCAAAGTTGAACCATATTAGTATTATTTAATTATTTTATGCATGCGATGTGTATTATTTTTGAATTAAACATATTTGTGCATATAGTACGCCATTTTAGATTTAAAATCCCACCATAGGTAAACATATTACATGCATTATTGTATGTTATAAATTAGTTATAATATATGGTATGCATGTTTTAGGGTTTGTTAAAAATTGAAATAATTGTTATGTTAATTTTTTCCTTTGAAGCATGTTATGGTTGATTTAAAGCATGTTTATTTTATAAGTTTGTTATAAAATGAAATTAGACTTTAAAATCCATAACAAAGATATACAACATGCTCACTTAGGTTAACAACTAGTTTTAACTGTTAAAATAGATTTTTACCTTATAAAATTTGGTTACAAACTCAAATCGGTTCATAAACCTGTCTAAGGCTAGGGGTACTTAAGTTGACGGTTTACGTAACACCTCCTATCTAGGGATTATGACTGAAATATTGGGCATTGTTAACTGATTTTATGGGCTTACGTGAGCGGTGTAAGGTTTAAAACTGGTTTAACACCTAGACATCGTAGGTTAATATCCAAATATAAACGTTATACTTGGATAAAATCATATAGACTTAGGTTCTTTTAAATTAGCAGTATTAAAACCTAAGTAAATGAATACCCAAACATTTAGAACTCTTTAGTGGGAGATTAAAAATATATTCGATATATAGTTATTAGCTCTCACGTCCTTAAGAGTTCACACCATGAGATCCATTTCGGCTTCGTGTCACTTTTACAACGACTACTCCATACGGAAAGTGTTTGCATGGGTCAATAACAAGATGAATGGGGGAAGTGTTTCATAGTAAGTGGCTGAAGGAAATGTGTCAACATTGTCCTATGGTCTCTTCCATTAGTTTGAACCGTGTGATTCTTATGTTGCGCTTGCTGTCATTTTTAGGCAGTACTAGGTAGTCGTTTTCCACGGCGATCCCTACGGAGGATTGTAACAAAGGATTTAGAACAACCCAAGCTTAAAAAATGAATAGGGTCTTATAGTTCCGTCTTGGATATAGTCTTCACCTCGAGGGCATATTCATACCGTTCTATAAGATTTGAAAATGGCGGGTCACACTTACAAGAATTACTAATTATTAGTAAAGATCTTGACCAAAAACGACAACCAAAAAAACTATAGGAATAAAGAGTTATTTTGAGTATTTGATCAGGATTGTCTTGCTTTAGTGAAAGTTTATTTGACTACCCCACGGTAGCAACTATTCTGAATCACTGAAGTATCGTTGCAAAATAAATAAAGAAAAATGAGTACCTTATTTCTTTACTAAAATTGGATTTAGATGCATAAGTTTAATAGAATTTGTTTAAATTTTTTCGACAATGTCAAATTCAATTATACAACTGCTCGCTTCCGATAAGTTTGACAGAGACGGATATTCAAACTGGAAATCCAACATTAATACGATATTAGTCGTGAATGATTTGAGGTTTGTGTTGACGGAGGAATGTCCTTCGATTCCTAGTACAACAACGAATCGATATGTTCGAGACATCTATGATCGGTGGGTTAGAACTAATGAAAAAGTCAGAGCTTATATCTTAGCAAGTATATCTGATGTACTTAATAAGAAACATGAGGTAATGCCCACTACCCGTGAGATAATGGCGTCGCTCCAGGAGATGTTCGGGCAACTGTCATCCTCTGTTTGACATGAAGCCATTAAGTATGTTTGTAGTACTTGCATGAAAGATGGTACCAACATTAGAGAACATATTCTAGATATGATGGTCCATTTTAATATTTTTGAGGCTCATGGGGTGATGATAGATGAAATCAGTCAAGTCAGTATGATATTAGAATCTCTTCCAAAGAGTTACCTACCTTTCAGAACTAATGCTGTTATGAACAAAATTACTAACAATTTGACTACACTGTTGAATGAACGACATACGTATCAGTCTATGATGAAACTTAAAGAAGGTGAAGTAAATGTTATTTCACGACCTAAAAGGTTTCTACATCTGGAAAAAAATCCGCTGATAAAAAGAAGTATGTTCCCCCTTCTTTAAAAGACAAGACTGTACAAATGAAGAAGAAGGGTAAAGGGAATAAGAAAACCATTGCAAATAAAAATAAAAACAAAAAAAAAAACTCTTAAAGGGAAATGTTTCCATTGCGGAAAGAATGGGCACTGGAAGTGTAACTGTCCAAAGTATTTAGCAGAAAAAAAAAGCGAAAAAGGCGAACCAAGGTAAATCAGATTTACTAGTAATTGAAACATGTCTAATGGAGAATACTCACCTAACCTGGATATTAGATTCAGGCGCCGCTAATCATGTTTACACTTTTCTACAGGAAATTAGTTATTGGAAACAACTTTCTGAACAAGAAGTGACTTTCAAGGTTGGAATGGGAGAAGTCATTTCGGCTCATGCAGTGGGAGTCAAGCTATTTTTTGGAAAATCGTTCATTTTACTTAGAAATGTATATTATGTACCTAAGATGAAAAAAGAAACTTAATCTCCATTTCCTGTCTGTTAGAAAATATGTACATTATATCTTTTGAATCTAATGAAGTGTTTGTTTTTTCAAGAAGTGTTCATATTTGTTCTGCAGGACTTGAAAATAACTTGTGTATATTAAAACCAACTGAAGCAAAGACCATTCTAAATATAAAGATGTTTAAAACAGCTGAGACTCAAAATAAAAGACATAAAATTTCTCCTAACGTCTATCTTTGGCATCTCAGACTTAGTCACCTTAATCTCAACAGGATTGAGAGATTGATCTGGTCATCTAAGTCATTTAGAAGATAGTACTTTACCTGTGAATCATGTCTTGAGAAAAAAATGACAAAAAGATCTTTTTTCTGAAAAAGGTCTTCGTACTTTACCTCTATGTGGTACGATGAATGTAAAATCATGAGGAGGCTTTCAGTACTTTTTCAATTTTATTGATGATTATTCTAGATATGACTACATTTACTTAATGAGTCATAAGTCTGAAACTCTTAAAAAGTTCAAAGAATTTAAGACTGAAACAGAAAACTTATTAGGTAAAAGGATAAAACACTTCGATCCGATCGAGGTGGTGAGTATATGGATTTACAATTCCAGAACTATCTAGTAGATCATGGAATTCAATCCCAGCTCACCGCACCTGAAACACCACAACAAAACGGTATTGCAGAAAGGAGAAATTGAATCTTGTTAGACACAATCCAATCAATGATGAGTTGTACTCAGTTACCTTAATCCTTATAGAGGTATGTAGTACACACTATAGTATATATTCTGAATGTTGTTCCTTCAGAAAGTATTTTAGAAACATCGCATGAATTAAGGAAAGGACGCAAAATTAATTTACGTCATTTCCGTATCTAGGGTTGTCCAGCATACGTGTTGGTACAAAATCCTAAGAAACTGGAAACATGTTCAAAGTTATACCTCTTTGTAGGATACCCTAAAGAAACAAAAGGAAGACTATTCTATGATCCTCAAGAAGACAAAGTGTTTGTATCGTCAAATGCTACATTCTTGGAAGAACATCATGTTAAAATTCATCAACCTCACAGTAGAGTAATATTACAAGAAATGACCAAAGATGTTGCAGAAAAATCAACAAGAGTTGTTGATTAAGCTGGTCCATCAACAACCATTGTTACCCCGTCACATCCTTCTCAAGAGTTGAGTATGCCTCGACGTAATGGGAGGGTTATTCAACAACCTGAACGCTATATGGGTTTAACAGAAACTCAAAAACTCATATATGATGATAGTTTAGAGGATCCATTAACCTTTAAAAAGGTAATGGAAGATGTTGATAGGGAATAGTGGATAAAAGCCATGGACAGTTAAATGAAGTCAATGTACTTCAATTATATCTGGGAATTTGTAGATCAACCTCATGGGGTTAAACCGATAGATTGCAAATGGATCTATAAAAGAAAATGCGACCAAACTGACAAGGTGTAAACCTACAAAGCCAGACTCGTGGTAAAAGGTTTTACCCGCGTTGATTATGAAGAAACATTTTCTCCTGTTGCCATGATAAAATCTATAAGAATACGTTTATCCATTGCCATATATTATGACTATGAAATATGGAAAATGGATGTGAAGACATCTTTTCTGAACGATCATCTTGATGAAAGTATTTTTATGTCTCAACCAGAAGGGTTCATCGAACAAGGACAGGAATAGAAAGTCTGTAAGCTTAAGCGATCAATTTATGGGTTAAAGCAAGCTTCAAGATCCTAGAATATAAGATTTGATACTGCGATCAAATCTTATGGCTTTAAACAGAATGTTGACGAACTTTGTGTTTACAAGAAAATAGTCAACAAGATGTAACATTCTTAGTACTTTATGTTAATGATATCTTGCTCATTGGGAATGAGACAAGCTTCCTTGCTGACGTAAAGAGATGGTTAGCAACACAGTTCCAAATGAAAGATATGGGTGATGCTTAATATGTTCTAGGGATATAAATTTTTCAAAATCGAAAGAATAGAACCTTAACACTACCTCAAGCATATTATATTGACAAGACATTGTCAAGATATAATATGCAAAATTCCAAAAATGGTATGTTGCCTTTTAGACATGAAATTCATTTGTCAAAAGAACAGTGTCCTAAGACACCTCAAGATGTTGAGGAGATGAAAATAATTTCATATGCATATGTAGTTGGGAGTTTGATGTACGCAATGTTATGTACATGTCCTGACATATGCTTTGCAGTTGGAATCGTCAATAGGTTCCAATCCAATCCAGAATACAGTCATTGGACTGCTGTAAAAAACATCCTCAAGTATCTAAGAAGAACGGGGGACTATATGCTTGTGTATGGACCTAAGGATTTGATCCTTATTAGATACACTGATTCTGATTTCCAGTCTGACGTAGATTCAAGGAAATCTATTTCAGGATCAGTTTTCACTCTCAATGGAGAAGCTATAGTTTAAAGAAGCATTAAACAGAGTTGTATCTAACTCCACGATGGAAGCAGAATACGTAGCTGCATGTGAAGCCGTTAAAGAAGCAGTATGGCTACACAAATTCTTGACTGACTTGGAAGTAGTTCCAGATATGCACCTACCCATCATGTTGTATTGCGACAATAGTGGTGTTGTTTCCAACTCGAAAGAACCAAGGAGTTACAAACGTGGAAAACATATTGAGAGAAAGTACCATCTCATCGGAGAGATAATACACCGGGGAGACGTAATCGTCACGAAGATAGCCTCTAAAGACAATCTTGCTGATCCATTTACGAAGGCCCTCTCGACTAAAGTGTTCGAGGGCCACTTGGTTGGACTAGGACTATGAGCGACATAATCTAGGGCAAGTAGGAGAATATGTGTATTGGGTATTTAAGATGCCCTAGTTTATTGTATTTCTCTCTATATTTCTTAACATTGTAAACATTGTATATATGTATGTTTACTCTCACTGGAATATTAGTCCAAGTGGGAGATTATTGGGGATGTCCTAAAACTCGCAGTTCGTAATTCATGTTCAACATTTTATTTATTAATAAATTATTATTGAGTAAATTGTTCAATAAAGTTATTGATATTGTATTCTATTCAGAAAATCCAATAAACATATCCTTGGCTATTGTATGAATACTTTAACTTTATGTGGTAACATAAGTAGGATCAAGTTATAGTATATAACTTAAATGGTCTATAAGTATATGAATGAAGTTGGGTATCTCATCCTGTTAACACTATTGGATTCAGCTCATTTTGTATAACTGATACAAATGATGTGATCCACTAAGCATTCATGTAGAGACATATGAGTAGAGGCGTCCTATGCAATGAGTTTGCATAAGACTGGACCTCGAAATAACCACTTTTTTTTTATAACAACTGTTTACTGTTAAAACTGACTATTTCAACTTAAATGACCTATGGTAACTCATCCTGAGCTAACTATAAACTTCTGTTTATTACTGGATTATCCTTTAATCTGCATAGGTGAGAATAGTCCAACAACATTGCTCAATAAGCCTTCCATTTTGGGATAAGACCAGATAGATTGCTGGAGACATAGTTATGCAAGATGGAATTCATTTCTACCTGACTTAGGGTTAGCAGATAGGTTGTTCTCTTAAGTACTGATGCCCAGTCTTAAACAAGGGGCCCACACTCTTTCTTGGTAGAGGGGGATATGATTTATAAAAGGTATTATAAATCAATTGTTCAATAGAGGGTCAGTGGGAGTTTAAGGTGCAAGATGTATTTACAGGGACAAAACAATAATTTTGATTCGGTTGTAAATATGAACGACCTGTGAAGGATCAACTTACTGATTATGGTCAAAATGGATAGAAATATATCTACAGTGAGAAGAGTGCAACTATCGAGCTATAGTGGTGTGCCTTGATAGTTAACAAATAGTAATTAATTCGGTTTAAAGAGTTTAACTGATTAATTACAAATCATTGGAACTCATGATCTGGTGGTCATTAGGTCCATCTACTAGCTCATAAATTGGAATAACAAATTGAGTATTAATTGGATGAGTTTTGGATTTAGGGTTATGAATTTGAAATGTTCAAATTCAATTTTTAGGGTTTTCAATTGATTGTATTTGATACAATTAAAAACATTTAATTTAGTTGAAAGTAAACAAAGTTGGAGAATCAATTAATATTTAAATTATGATTTAAATATGAAATTGAATAATATTGGTGGAATTGGTATTTTATTAATTTAATATTGAGATATTAAATTAATAAAATTTAATTAAAAAGGTTTAATTAAAAATTGAAATTAGTTTTATTAATTATTAATTTTGAATTAATTATATAAAACTAATTATAAATAAAATAGTTTTATTTAATTATAAAATCAATTTTAATTTTAAAAATTGATTTTAGGGTTAGTGGATTTTTCCAATGTTTGGAAAAATCCATTAACTATCTTTTGGGTGGTTTGTCAACAATATCCTTTGAAATCAGCTCCAAGTAGGAGCTGCCCTCATGTAGGTCACACTCCCTGCATGAAAACAGATTATATAATGAATCTTCATGCATGGATTTTGTGGGAGAATCTTTGGAAAATTGTCTGAAGTGTTACAGAAATAAAAACCCTCTCAAACCCACATAAATTCCTCTCCAGTTCAGCTTGATCAGAGTGTTTCCACCACACATTTCTTCTTAAGCATAGTGGAGAAGACCTTGATGGTGGTCTTGTTGAAGTTTCAAGCTCAATCTTGGAGTAATTCTGCTGAATTCGTGGATTAAGTCTTCAAAGGTAATGTTTACTTCAAGCCCTCTATGAATATCACTTGAATAGCATGATTAAAACTCAAATTAAGAGTAGTTAGAGTGCTTATTAATTTTGATTTGTTCCGCTGCATGTTATATTACTCCCTCAATACTCTACTTCCATGGTGGAGTTAGTAATACAACTTTGCTTTATACTCCTTCATACTACTGCTCCTTCATTAATAGTGGATACTAGTCTTAAAGTAGATTTTCTAGAATTCACATCAATTTGAAAATCAGAATCCATAAATGGATCTTTTAAGCTTTCAAACCTTTCGTTCTTGACCATATTCAATAAACCTCTCTAGTTAAGACATATAGATACTCTCTCCAAGATAGCCAGTCAGAAAAGTTGTCTTGACATCAATTTATCATATTTCATAATCATTAAAGGTAGTAATGGATAAAAGTATTTTAATAGACTTGATCATGACGATTGGAGAGAAGGTTTCTTCATAGTCTACCTTCTCTTTTTGGGTAAACCCTTTTGCCACAAGTCTTGCTTTGTAGGTCCATACCTTTCCAGCTTGGTCTCGTTTCCTTTTATAGATACATTTGCAACCAATAGATTTTATCCCATCTGGTTGATCTACAAGTTCCCAAACTGAATTGAAGTATATAGACTCCCTGTCGAGGCCCATAGCTTTTATTCACTGGTCTCGATCTACATCTTTCATTATGTGTTTAAAGATTAATGGATCCTTTAAGCCATTATCAGGTATGACCTGAGTTTCTCTCAAACCTATGTAACGGTCAGGTTGTTGAACAACCCTCCCATTACGTTGAGGCACTCTAAAATCTTGAGAGTGATGTGACATACCATATGTACTAGTTTTATCAACAACTCTTATTGAAGGACCAATCTGATCAACAACCTTTACTGATCTATATGTAGTTTCTTTGATCATTTCACTTAATACTAGTTTACTGCGAGGTTGATGACTTCTTATGTGGTCCTCCTTGAAGAATGTAACATTTATCGATACAAATACTTTGTCATGTTGAGGATCATAAAATAGGACACCTTTTATTTCTTTGGGGCATCCTACAAATAGGCATACTTCGTTCCAATTTCTTCAAGTTTTGCACCAACACATGTGTCAGACATCTAGGAGTGGTGGGCTCTGACTATTTTAGTTAAGAGGGAAAACTTTAATGTGGAGGAAGAAGATTGAGAACTTTCACACAAAAACTCAAAGACACAGAACACTTCTGTCTATATTCTTTCTCAATCGTGATTTACCAACAACATTAGCAGAAAAAGAAGAAAACATTTTTCTTTTATTCTCTTTGCCAAAATAACCACCACCCACTAATGTGGATGGAGAGAAAAGATGGGGAAGGCAACTCCCTTCCTTATTATCAAAATAATAATAATAATATAAATATAAATATGATAACTAACTTATCATATTATATATATATTATATTATATGTTATATCAAATATAATATATAATCTATAGTTTTAATATTGTATCACATACAATATAAACTATAGTTTATTTTCTCTATTATATGACATTTAATATAAATCTTATTTATATTAAATTTAACAACTATGAATCCCATTCATAGAAAATATATTTGAATCTCATCCAAATATTTGTTTCCTCTCATTAAGCTATAATGTATCAAATACATTATGACAATTATATCACATATAATTGAAACAACTTAATTATATAATTTATAATTAAATCTCTTTATTAATTTGAACAATTCAAATTAATCCAAAAACTGATTCTCAACTAAATCCTATTGAGCTACCAAGGGGACTTCATGGACCTGTAGCTTAAAGCTCCAACGGTACATGAATAATTGATTAAACTCTTTAATTACATTATTCACCATCCGTTAACTGTCAGACACTCCACTAAAGACCGACAGTTGCACTCTTCGCGCTACATATATATTTCTATATCTATTAGATATAACCAATTAACAGTACAATGACCTTTCACAAATTGCTCGTAAATACAACTAGGCCAAATTACCATTTTACCCGTGTAGTTACATCTAACTCCTTAAGTACCATTGATCTCTCTAATGAACAATAGATCATAGTTCTACTATGACTAAACCCCTCTCGGGCCAGGAGAGGGTGTGGCACACATTGTTCAAGACCCGAAATCAGTCCTTAAGGGAGTAATTTATCTACTTACCCCTGCCTCGGGGAAGGAGTGAATTCCATCTTATGTAGCTGTGTTCCCAACTCCCCAATCAGACGAATCCCTAAAATAGTAGGCTTGTTGAGTTGGCGATCTGGCCATTCTCACCCATACAAATCAAAGGACCGTACTCATAGGCAGGAGTTCACAACTCACTCAAGATTCAGGTCATGTTACTTATGGTCATCCTAGTGAAATGTAAGTCTCTATTATGAACGGTGTTATATAATGAGACTAAACATTTCGTGGTCTGGTCTTATACAAACTCCTTTGTATAGAATATCCCCTTTCGCATGTCTATACATGAATGATCAGGATCAGATTATTTGTAGCACTTTACAACAATTGTAACACCTACAAAGTGGGCAATACTTGTGGTGTCATTAGGATAAGGTACCCAATCATATTCATCTACTACAGACCATTTAGGTTATCACTTAAACATGATCCATTTGTATGTTTTCACATACATGTTTAAGTTACAAAGATAACCTTGGATGTTAATTTATTGGTTTGTGGTTAATGCAACTAAAATATCATATATTTTATAAACAATGTGAATAAAATATCATATATTTTATTAAATACATAATGAGTTTGTTCAACAATGTTTACAAACTATAGGACCCTACGAGATTTAGGGCATCAACCACAACATGGAGCTCGTTTATAAGAGTAGTCAGGTCATATTCAATTTTATTTAGCTTGATAGTGCTCTCCATCATTTGGAATTGGTTAGTCATTTTGAAGAATTGGGCAATCTCCTTCATTTGGAATAGGTTGTGTGACTTGATTCTTACTTGCTTGCTCTTGCAACTTCATCTCTTCATTCAATCGAGATATATAATCCATTGAATTACGTAACTCAGCCAAACTTCCTCGAATATTCTTCCAAAAATTATCATCACTATTGTCAGATGTACGATGATTTCTTCTTTTGTAAAACATATCATAAGACTTCTAGTATCTCAAACTTTATCAAATCGTATAGTATTCTTATGAGAATCATGCAATAAATTCCAATATAGCCTAAAACGCAAAAAGTCACAAAATCTCGAAGTTTTATTTATTTATTTATTTTTTTTAATTATGAAAAGATGCAAAAGAAAATTTCTATTTCTAATTGTTCCAGCAAGTATACTGAAATATGAAGGAAATAAAAGAAGATGAAAGGTCACAAGAAAACAATAAGACATTTTTATCTTTTTTTCCTTTTTTTTCACAAACTTTTTTCTAGCAAGCTTAGTGTATGAAGTAAGAAAAATGAGAAGATGAAGAGTCACAAGAAATATGGAAATAGATGAATTAAAGAAAGAAAAATGACATGGAAAAGAAAACAAGTAAGGATATAATCTATTTAGAGCCAAAGCTCTGATACCAAATGATAAAATGAACTACCTTAATCACATTTGAGAACTCCTCCCTACACAAGGTGAACCCCCACAACAGTAATAAGAATAACCCCAATTACTATTCAGAAAGCAACTCCAAGAAAGCTAAACAAATTTGACTTGGAAGATTGATTGATAACTGGGAAGAAAGGAGAACTTGTTCACAACTTCAAGATTTCGAACTTTCCACAATCTAATTGATCAAACTAGATTGAAAGTCTTAAAACATGCATTCTAAATACAAGATACAAAGAAAAAATATAAAGCTTGAGAGAATAAACTCTAAGGAAATTTCATTCGAATTCAAAGTTATGTTTTAAAATGTGGAGATTACACTTCTATTTAAACTAATTGAATAGACACCATGAAAGGATGCAACCTTTCACCTATATTAGCTACATTCATCTAATACCCTTTCAACTACTCTAATAAATATAAATTCATAACATTAATTAAATACATGGGACATTAATAATGTAAATGAATATGAATTTTCAAATTCATGATGAATTTTGGATGACCAAATGACTTTTGGAGCTTCAATGGTTGTAACTCTTCACCAATGACTGGAAAATTATCTTCAAACTAAACATTTAATCCTTCTAGAAGTCTTTTAGCTCTAGCTCATCATTGGTTTTTAGGGCATAATGATTGCCTCATGATTAGATTGACTTAGAAAGCTCTCCTATGGATTTTCAGTATGAGCTTCGATTAAGCTTATTGAGCTTCATTTTTCTCATGTAAAAGTTCATGTTCTCCTATGATGGTCAGTTTCTTATCACCTAGTAGTTGTACTCTCCTCACTATAGATATATCTCCGTCTACCTAATGTAACTATGATCAGTAAGTCAATCCTTCATAAATTGTTTGTATTTACAATTGGGTCAAAAAATACCGTTTTACCCCTGTAATATATCTTCCTCCTTAAGTTTCCACTGATCCACTAATGAACAATTAGTTTATGGTCTTACCAATAAACCGAGTCCCTCTCAGTCATATGGGCTGATGACGCTAAGGATTGAGCTTGAGAAAGATCAACATATAGGCTTATGTCGTTGTTTACTTTCTTTGTGTTAGGAGTTTATATTATTTTGGATAATTATCTTTTGATATTTTGGTTCATGATCAAGTTCCTTTCAATTGGTTGGGTTAAAACTTTGTAATGAGTTTTAGTTGATTTATTAAGTTGTTTTTCTCATTAACTTAAGTTGGATAGTTCGTTACCTTTTGTAGAGTTGACTAAGTTGCTATTTAGAGTATTCGTTTTTTGAAAATTATGATAGTTCTGTTGAGAGAAGTTTGATGTTTTGTGTTATTAGAATTTCATTTCTTTGAAACAAGTACTAAAGTAAATTTTTGGTTTTATTGTGGTAGCGTTGTTATGTTGTCTTTTTTTTTTTCAAAATACAAGAGTTAGAAAATTTAGTTTAAGGTTAAATTTTGATAACGACTCCTTGTTTAGCATTGAAATACGGGGTCGTTACATAAAAAATGGTTCAAAACAATCCTTAAACACTAGTCTAAAATTGTGTTTATTGGTTTATGTCATATTTCTAGTTTTAGCTGGTTTGATATCAAAATTAAAATGGGTTGGCTATGAAACTTTGTAATCATGATCAATAGCTTAGAGCTAGCCAAAAAGTATGTTTGAGGTATTAAAATTTACTTTTATGATGTATTTTGCATAGGACTAAATTTTGATAAAAACAATATTACTCGAGTTTTCAATGTTTTTCATTAATCTTAAAATTTACAAATAATTTTCATTTTTTTAAGTCTAGATCAAAGGCTAATAACATAAAAATTAAGATATGAGATTTGTGTAATAATTTTATTAATAATGATAACTATGATAATTAATATGTAGTGTAGGTTAGCTAGATAAATTAGTATATTTAGCTAGCTAATGAGCTTCCTTTAGGAAACTAAAATTTAATTTGTTAAAAACTAATTGAAATCATGATAAATGTTATATAGAAATCTTATAAAGGATTTAGATTTCAAGCTTGAGGTAAGTGGATTCTATCATAAGTTAACGAATTGTGTGTTTTATTATTATGTTGATCAATTGTATGGTTGTATGATTACTCGTAAGTAGTTTCCACTATATGTTGCTAACTGAATATTTTATAATATATATGTGGTTTATGGTTTATTGTTGTGTTTGACTTTTATAAATAATTATTCATTGAATTGTTTTCTTGAGTTGTGATGTGTTGAATCTTTGAATTTGATTATTGATTATGATTGAATTCTATTATGTTTCTTTTATAGATGTTTAATTGAATATTGTTGATTTGTGACATTAATAAATGTTTGAGAAAGCACGTTACAGTACGTGATAGCATGCTGATTGGTAATACATGTTTAGGTTAAGCATGCCATATATGTGTGCTACATTGTATTGAAGTCTGGTAATCAGTCTTATGTGTCATGGAATTAAGTGCTATGCATGAAATACCCAAACTAGGCAGTTTATGCTATGCAACAAGGTGCATGATATGATAAGTAATGTTTCTGCTAAACAGTTGGACCTAGAAAACAAAATTAGTTCATGTTTATATTATGCAGCAAGGTGCATAATATGATAGTGTGGTTTTTGTTAAATGGCTGGGCTTAGGAAACCAAACTAGTTCATGTTAATGGTATTTTTAAGGGGCAGTTACTTTGTAAATATTACATACGGAATTGAAGGCTATGGTATGGGGTATTTCTGCATGGCATGACGCCAAATCAAGGACGTATGTAAGGATATGCAAGCAAGTCCAAATAAGTTTTGTTAGGTTGTCTCATGATCTATATGTTATGATAATGGAAACGATTTTACTTTTTTTTTTTTCCAGGTAGTCATGTAGATGATGATGAGATCATGAAGATGATCCTGGCATTGAAGAGGAGAAGCCGTGAGACACCTTGCCAAAATTTTAGCTTCGTTAATTTAGAATCACACATCTATTATATATTTACTGGCAATTTAAATGTATTGTTATTTTACGATTTTTGCTGCTAAACTTTAGTTTAAATTTTATTTAGAAATGATGTTTTACGTGTAGTGATCTTTATTAAGTTAATTAAATATATGTAAAAAAAAAATTGGGGTCAATACAAATAATTAATAATATTAATAAATAAATGCACCTTTTATTAACAAGGCCGTTCATGTTTCATTGGTTAATGGGCAGACTTGAGTACATGTTTGTAATGACCCTAAATTTCAACACTAAACTAGGAAACATTACCAAAATTTTACCTATAACTAACTTTACCATAGCTTTTGTTTTTCTAAAAAAAAAAAAAAAAAAAATTGACAACATATCGACGTAAACATAACAAAATCAAAACTTTACTTTAACACATATTTCAAATGAAAGCACTCCTAATAACATTCAAAACAACAAACTTCTCTTCACAAAACTACAAGATTTCCATAAATTTAATACTAAATATTTTCCTAATCAAGTTCCACAGAACTTATTAAGACTAAACAAGCTCAGGCAATGTGAAATTCAAACATATTAGAATCTACTAAAACCTATTACAAATTTTCCAACTCAAAAATCAAACTTAAATTTAAGATAAAGATCCAATCCCAAATGTTCAAAGTAAAATCAACTGATAGAGAAAAGATACAAAACAACAACGTAGTCCTAAAGATTAATCTTTTTCAAGCTCCCTTCTCATCATCACCAAGGTCGCCATATTCATCAGCAGCTACAAAATCTAGGGGGGTCAGTACACACTTGTACTTGTGAGTAGCCCACACCTGATAGGTCACTAAACAACATGCATATATCATAAAAGCATACAACAACCAGAAATGCCAATTAAATCATGTTATACTCATAAATCAAATAATCCTATGCAAAACATACATAGCTCATAATTATTTAAACAAGAATAACATAGTGTACTAATCACAGGAATAAGACATCCTCAGTTTAACACATAATAATTGCATTTAAACATACTAACACATGATTTGACGCACCAAGGTGTACAACAAAACCGAACACATGATATATGCGTCATGCTCCCCACTCACATGTTTTACGCATCATACTTTGCCATCACACATGATTTATGCGTCACGCTCCACACCATCTTCACATGATTTATGCGTCACGCTCCACACCATCTTCACATGATTTACACGTCATGCCCTACCACTCACACATGATTTACACGTCATGCTCCACCACTCACACATGATTTACGCATCATGCTCCGTTCCACCCTCGCATGATTTATCCATCATGCTTCGCCACTCACATGATTTCGCGTCATGCCCCATTACTTACACATGTTATTCCCAACATGTAGCATGCTAGTCATGATAAGCTACGATTCACGCATTCCTCAAGGATACAACCATCACAGCAAACATTAAAGCATACTCAACTACTTATATCATGCTTATATTCACAATGTAAGATTCACACATGTCTACAACCATATATCATGAACAGAAGCAACCATATTCATAACACTTATATATATAATCAGCATAACTGCCATATAAAGGTTCATGTGTTTATATTTAATGAAAGAAAAACAATACATAAACTGTTGTATTAGTAATTTAACAGAGACATAGCACACACATGTTAGCACACCACAAGCGAACCCAAGAGGTAGAAATCTACTTACATAAACATCCTAAATTGCCTCTAAATTAATTGAAAGGCTCCTGAAATAAAGAAATAGAAGTTCCAAGATCAGAATTTAATTTTAAAACATTAATTGGAAACTCTAAGTAATGCTCGAAATGAGTAATCTTATCCAAAACATCCTTAAACCTCAATCCAAATACCTCGAACCAAGTTTAGACCACAAATAGAGAATACCCAATAGTCCATCACTAAATTACAACATCTAAGTCTAGTTTGAAAGAGTTTAAATGGAGTTTTAAAGTGTAAAACTCACCAAAAGAAACTTGGTCCTTGCTGTAAAGTGTTCAAATAGTTTCAAAACAATTTTGAACCTACAAATCGATGCTTCTAACTATTAGAGGTATTATTAAGCTTCTAGCTATTAGAGTCATTATTAAACAACCTTAAGCTAGTTCCAAAAAGGAATTTAGAGTACCCAAGCGACTTGAAACCTTACTGGTCGTGTCGAATACGCTTAACCCTTCATATTTGTTGTTGTTAAGTAATGGGTAAGTCAAATCTAATGCTAAAAAGTAATGTGAATGTCGAAACTCACTGAACAAGGGAAAAACGTTGCTACTAAAGAGGACTGCTGAAGAAGATGACCTGTTTTTTATCAGAATGCTTCACCGAAAGGGACGCCACGCCACCGGAGCTACTTCTTTCGGATCCCCAATTGTCATGCATAGGGGAAGTCGTTATTTGTGGGTTGTGTATGTCGTTGCAGGTCATGGCGTTGTGTGTCGAGGTTTGTCTCACACGATTGAAGGAAGAAGAACGAAAAGGATTGAGGTGTGTGGCTAAAGCTATCCCTTTACGACAAGGAGGAAAAGAGAAAAAGAAGAAGGGAGGGAAAAGAAGGAAGGAAAATGTGAAGGAGAGGGAGAGGAAGAGAAAGGGAAGAAGATAGTAGGGATGGCAACAGGGCCTGGGCTGGAATGCACCCCCTATCCCCATCCCCGTGGGTATTTTTAAACATCGTCCCCATCCCATTCCCTGTTTTGGGGAGTCGGGGTCGGGGTTGGAGAATCCCTTTGGGGATCTGGGTCCCCATGGGGAAAAATCCTCGCCTTTTATTTTATTATTTTTATTATTTAAAATTAACTAAATTAATATTTATATTGAAATTGTAAAGTTTATATAGGAAATTAGTATTATTGTTACATATAATTGTTTAAATTAAACATCACATGTTTTTTTTATTATAAAATATAAAAAATTAAATTTATTATATTAGATTTTTAAAATAAAAAAAATGGAAACATCTCAGTAATATATATATATATATATATATATATATATATATATATATATATTAACAATTAAAAAAAATCGGGGCGGGGGCGGGGCGGGTCGGGGACGGGGCGGGGATTCCCTCCCTGTCCTCGACTGGGGACAGGATTTAAATCTCCAATTTGACCCCCATCACCGGTCAAATCAGGGATTTCCGCCTCGATCAGGTTAGGGACCCACGAGGACCCAACCCCACAGGAAATTTTTCCATCCCTAGAGGCTAGGGTTTTGCTTACTTTTCCTTTCTTCTTTTCTTTTCTTTTCAAAAAAAACAAAGGGTTAATTGACATTTTAACCCTTTTGAAATTTTACTTTATAAATTTAACCAATTTTTAAAAATATTGTTTTTTTGGATCCTTTCAACTTTTCAAGAAAGTGAAATTACAATAATACCCTTAAGATTTCAAAAGACACAAGAGACAAGTTATCCTTTTTTTTTTCACTCTCCCCTCCTCTCCCGCTTCATTTCTTGCTTGAAAGTGCCTTCCATTTCGTTGCCATTTACGATTTTGACTGGATTCTATTGCCATTTCTTCATTCGACTTCAATTTCGACTCGATTTCTTCGTTCGACTGAATTTCGTTGTCATTTTATTCACTCATGTTCGGATTTAGCCCTTTTTTTCACTTTTTTTTGTTGGTTTTTGGAGATGTTGGGCAATGTTCTAAGATGCTGATTTAAAATAGATTTTTCTTCTCTTTTATGTTTTCATGTTCAATAATCTTAAGCTATGTATTTTTAGGGTTTCATGTGAAATTTCTTCGCTTTTAGAGTTCTTTTTTCATTTAAACATCATTTTTAGCGTTCTTTGAAATGATTTGGACCCAAAAAGTTGATTTTTTTTAAACATAAAACGCAATTTTACTTTCTAGAAAATGCACAATACCCGATCGGGCTTACTGAGTATTGATCGGGGTGGGGCAAATGAAGAGATGATAACACTCCTCGGTCTAACCTTGACCAAGTATGAACTGGGGATAAAGTTGCGCACTCGGTGCAAGCCGGGATCAGGTTTGGACTGGGCACTAAGAGGTTTAGGTTAGAATGGTGGCCTGGTGGTGGGGGAGGTAGGGGTTACCCAATCTTCCTTCGGCCGGGAGTGTACCAGGGTTCAAAAGCAAGTGACATGGCATCAGGAGGTAGGGGGTTACCCGAGTCTTCCCTTAGCCAAGTGGACACTAGGGCTATGGAGTGGCATGGCTGAGGGAGGTGGGGGTGACCCGGTTTGCTCCCTGGCCGGATAGGGATTGGGTACAACACTAGTGATGCTACTGGATTTTGGCCCAGTCTTGAAGGAACTCTTATCAAAGAGATGAGTGAGCGGAAGCGAGATCGTTCTAAACCCCATTGTGACAGAACATACACATTTATAATCAAACAGTAATAGTTATGCAAAAACTCTAAATTACTGCATGCTTCAGAAGGAAAACAACTAAGAACCAAGAGAACTTACCTTTGAAGAACTTTTCTTCTTGTTCCCTTGATCTTACTGCATAATCGTTCACCAACACGAACGTTACGCCTCAGCAATCTCCTCGAACAAGAACAAATCTCACTCGACCCTCGAACAGGAAGCAGACACCATCAGAAGGCTACCTTGGTATTCTCAGTATAAGAATCTAGGAGTTGTGAGCTCTGTAAGATTTGGTAGAGGGCAGGAGGAATTTAACAGATCGTTTAGACAATCGAGTAAGTGGAAAATGACTATAGTCTATCGTATAGATTAAGTACTTGATTGTTTAGTTAACAAGTGACCGTTATATAGAAAACTCGTTACACGATCATTTATGCTCTCAAGCTATCGTATAGCTTATTCTTTTTATCGTACAATTCTCAATCACTTAATGATCGCATAGTGTAAAAATGAAAACGATTTTCATTTTAACCATCAGTTACCATAATTGATCACACCTTTTAACTAAGTTGGTTATTGGAGAAAAAACCGTAACCAATTATCCCATAATTGATTTTAATTACAAATAAATAATATATTCATAACCTATAGTTTTAATATCACATCTCATGCAATATATAAACCATAGTTCTTTTTCTTCCTTATAGCATTTAATAATAATTCCTCCAATTAATGTATCTAATACGTTAAGTCAATTATATCTCATATAATTGATACAATTTAATTATATCAAATATAATCAAATTTCCTCTTGTTAATTTAAACACTTCAAACTAATCCAAAAACTGATTCTCAACACGAATCCATTGAGCTACCATAGGGACCTTATGAACCTGTAGCTTGAAGCTCCAACGGTACATGAATAACTGACTAAACTCTTTAATCACGATATCCACCATCCATTAATTGTCGGGCATTCCACTAATGACTGACAGCTGCACTTCGAGCTATAAATATATTTCTGTGTCCATTGGATATAACCAATCAACAGTATGATGACCCTTCACAAATCACTTGTAAGTATAGTCGAGCCAATTTACCGTTTTGCCCTTGTAATTACATCTAACTTCTTAAGTACCACTGATTCCTCTAATGAACAATACATCATAGTCCTACTATTAGTAAATTCTTCTCAAGCCAAGAGAAGGTGTGGTGCCACATTGTTCAAGTCTCGGAATCAAGCCTTAAAGGAGAAATTTATCTACTTACCCCTAAATCGGGGAAGGAGTGAATTATGTTTTGTGTAGCTGAGTTCCCAGCTCCTCAATCAGACGAATCCCCAAAGTGGTAGGTTTAAGTCAGCGATCTGGCCACTCACACCCATACAAATCAAATGACCGCCCTCATAGGCTCGTTCCCAACTCACTTAGGATTAAGGTCATGTTACCTATGGTCATATTAGTGAAATGAAAGACTCTATCATGAATGACGTTATATAACAAGACTAACATTTCGTGGTCCGGGCTTATACAAACTCTTCTGCATAGAGCATCCTCACTCGCATGTCTAATACATGAATGGTCAGGATCAGACAATTTGTAGGACTTTACAATACTTGTAACATCTATAAAGCAGGCCACACTTATAGCGTCAACAGGATAAGGCTTCCCTCCTTTATCCATATACTACAGACCATTTAGGTTATCACATAAAGTACGATCCACTTGTATGTCATCACATACATGCTTAAGTTACAATGATAATCAGGGATCTGAGTTTATTGGTTTGTGGTTAATGCAACTAAAATATCTCATATTTCATAAACAATAGTGAAGAAAATATCTTATATAATTATATCACAATATGTTTGTTCATACAGATGTTTACAAACTATTGGACCCTATGAGATTTAGGACATTAACCCCAATAAGTCTCGCCTTGGTTAGGTAGGGATTGAGCTTCAAGAAATGTGACCTGGTACTAAACGAGGTAGGGATGGCCTGGCCGCTCCTTAGTTGGGTATGGACCAGACCGAGTACAACACTATGATGAAGGATACTACTGGATTTTAGCTCGATCTCGCCCTGGCCGGGTAGGAACCGAGCTTTAGGGAATGTGGCCTGGTGTCGGGCGAGGTAGTGGTCACTCGGTCATTCCTTATTCGGGTAGGGACCAGACCGGGTAAAACACTATGATGAAGGATGTTACTGGATTCTAGCCTAGTCTTAGCCTGGCCGAGTAGGGACCAAGCTTCAAGGAATGCGGCTTGGTGCCAGGAGAAGTAGGGGTGACTTGGACAATACTAATGGATTTTGGCCCGGTCTCGCCCTGGCTGGGTAGGGATCGGGTTTTAAGGAACCTAGGGATAGGGAGCTCCGGGTCCTCATTTGTTTTTGCCTCTAGTTTTTTGCCCGGTCTCGACCTTGGCCAGGTATGGATCAGGCCTTATTATTTTTTTTGGCTGTTTTTTTCATTTTTTTAATTTGTGTTGTTTAATAATTATTCATCTTCCTTAATTATTATATACTATTTGCATCAAATAATGTAGGTATAATGGAGTTGGTTACAAAAACCCACCCTGATGACCATTTCCTTACTGCTCTTACTTGTTGTGCACACTTAGGGAAAACTCAAACAAGCATTAAAAGGAAACTAACCCCCACCCAATTAGAAATATTTAGGCAAACCTATTTTGGGTACTTATTAGATGCCAACATAATGTTCGTTGGGCTTCTTATTCATTACATCTTGCTAAGGGAGGTTAAAGAGACTAGAAGAGATACTCTTAGTTTTAATTTACTGGACATGAAAATGTCATATATTGTAGGGAGGTTGATCTGGTGACGAGATTGACTAGACTAGGCGGGTAGATAGAATACTACCCATGTTAGAATTATAGGCAAATACCTCAACGATGTTGAAGGTTTGAAAGGGTATGACCAATTGGATGTCAACTATCCATCACTTGAGTTTGAGAACGATGAGGATGTTGTGAAAATGTCCATTTTCTATTTCATTGAGTATGGATTGATGGGAAGGGAGAGAAAATCAAGTATGAACTATGACTTCCTAGGTTACATTGATGACTGGAAGAAGTTCTGTGACGTAGATTGGGGAAATATGTATTTGATATGAAAATTAAATGGATGAAAAAGGGTTGCAAGACAAAGTAGACAAATGGAAGGAGCATACTGATAGAAAATAGTAGACGTATAATCTGTACGGCCTCCCTCATGCTTTCTAGATTAGTTATTATAACTAGTTACAGTTATTATTACCCCTTTGTTGCTTTATTTGTTGTATAACATAGTATATTTTATTAAATTCTACATAGGTATAGGTGTATAAGACTGTATTGTCCTTAGTTGGACGTGTTGCTAATCGGTTGAGCAAAAGTGTATTACCATGTATTTGTCGATGGTCTTGCTCACACTCTCCCTCCTATGCTATGATTAGGAAAGAGGTTTTCAATACTGAAGGGGTATGTTCATTTTTATAATGATTGCACTATATTGTTATTTATGGATACTATTATGTTTTTGTTGTAGGCAATTATCACGCAGGAGCTTGTGGTAACCGATGAGGAGATGGAGTTCATGAATCACATTATGATGCCATCGAAAACATCGATGTTCCCACCAGAACCCTTATTACCACTGACGCTACCTGTCCCACCTACTGGTGTCGAGACTTCAACAACTCAAGTTCAAGATGTAGTTCATGCAAATGAGGATGAAGAAATGAGGAGTAGGTGGGGAAGGAAGAAGAAGAGCATGAAGAGGACGTTTAAAAAGTTTATGAAAGAAGTTGGGAAGCGCTTTGATGCCCTTGATCAATATGTTAAGAGCCTTGAGAAGGACATTAAAGCGATAAAAAAATATATGCGCCGAATTTCTAAGGTATGATAGAAAAATATTTATCTTGAGTATTTGCATTGTGATTTCCTTAGAAGTGAATAACTCGTGTTTATGAAGGGTAAATCCATGATTGTGGAAAATTTCTTCCATTCGAAGGATTATGCCCATGAAGGTGTGAGTGAGCACAGAGGACCGGATACTCGTACTGATGAGAGATTACCGAAGGATGATGAAGATGAACATAGAAATACGATTGAGGGGGAATTACAAAAGGATGATGATGATATGATTAACAATATGATCATGCACGTTGCAATGGATGTTTTTGACGAAGCATCGATACACATGATCAGAATGATGAGGCATGATTAGGGCAACAATATGGTCATACATGATTACATCTATGTTTTTTTGTTTATTTTTGTTATGATGTTGTGATTAACTTTGGGTAAATATATGTAATTAACAATATTTACTGAAGACATTTTTTATAACTTTTGTAAAAAATTATTGTGGCAATAATATAAATTTTTCATGATTTTGGATGAATTTGGATGAATTGGAATATTTTGCATGGATTTTAGATGGTTGGATGATTATGGGTATTTTGCAAGAATTTCCCTAGTCTTGGATATTTTGGAAGAATTGGGTTAATTTGGCATGCTTTTGGATTGTTCTTAATTAGTTTACATGGATTGTATGGATTTGATAGATTGCATGGATTGCATGGATTTTTAATTCTCTTGCATCGATTGCATGCATTTTGGATTGTTTGATGGTTTTGCATGGTTTGAAAAACCTTGCAAAACCATGTAAAACCACTCTAAATCATGCAAAACCAATTTAAACCATGCAAAATCATGCAAAACAAGTATAATAATTCAAAATCATGTACAAAACAAGTACAATAATCCCACAACAATGGAAATAATGAAAAACCAATCATTTAAACAAAATAGAAAAATAAATTAAGTTTTAATTTTATAAAATTAATTATCAAACACTCGAGTTTGAAAGAGTGAATAAAAAAAATCATGCAAAATCATGGAGCATGAAAAAACCTTGCAAAATCATGCAAATAAGAAAACCTTGCGAAACCATGCAAAGTCACTCTAAATCATGCAAAACCATACAAACTCATCAAAAAAGAAATACGATAATTTAAAATCATGTACAAAACAAATACAATAATCCCAAAACAATACAAAATCATGAAAATTCAATAATTTAAACAAAAAGAAAAACAAATTAAGTTTTAATCTTATAATATTAATTACCAAACACTTGAGAATGAATTAGTGAAAATAAAAAAAAATAATGCAATCATGCAAATAAGGAAAACCTTGCAAAACCATGCAAAACCCCTCTAAATCATGCAAAACCAATCTAAATCATGCAAACTCATGCAAAATAAGTACAATAATTCAAAACCATATACAAACACTTCTACAAAAACCACATCTTTTTACGCTTGCAATTTCTAATTACTTGACATTTTCATGAAAAAGTGTCAAGAAATAAGTAACTTTTGCAAAAAAAGTCAGGAATAATGAAAAAAAAGCAGAGAATTGGGATTTTTTCGGATATATTTCGCACAATACTTGATATTAAAAAATGTCAAGTTTAAGTATTTTTCTTGTGAATTTTAAAATGTCAAGTAATAAGAAAACAATATTAAAACCCTAGATTAACAATTAACTTTTTTGTTTGTCTCTTTACGAATTGAAAATAGAACCCTAACCCCTCCATCGTTTTTTCTCTCCCCCTTTAGTCACTAAATGCCTCCTCTTACGAAGTTTTCTTCTCCGACGAGCCTTTGATTGTAACAACTATGGATGCAGTGTGTCACAATCTAACTTTGAGATAGTAGATTGTGAACCCACTGAAGGAACTATAAATCTAGAGAACCAGTGAGCGGAAGCGGATCGTTCCAAACTCCATTGTGGAAGAACATAAACATTTACAATCATAGATAAACAGTTATGCATTAAAGAATAAATTATAGCATGCTTCAAATACAAATACAAGGGATCAAGTAGAATACATTTGAAGAACCCTTTCTTCATGTATTTTCCTCGATCGAACAACAATGCGTTGAACAACACGAACGCAACGAGCCTTTGAAAAATCCTCGATCACCACCGAGTACAATTCAATCCTCGATCCTCAAACAGAACTAGATACCACCACTCGATTACCTTGCTATTCTCGATGTGAGAATCCAGGAGTTGTGGGCTCTATATGGATTTGGATAGAGGGATGGAGGAAGTAAACGATCGAGTATGCTACAGAAGGAAGAAGTCTATCATATAGACTTGATACTCAATCATGTAGAAACGAGTAACTATCGTATAGAAAACTCGACGTGATGGTTTAGTCTCTCTAAGGCTATCGTGTAGTAGAACTCGTTTTTACTCGATAGATTTCTGTGAAAAACCTTTCGAATGCATGAGTTGGAAAATTATTTTCCCTTTTATCTCATAGTTATCATAAACTGCCTAAAACCACCTATTAAGGTTCGTTATCGGAGAAAAGGAAAATTAATTATAATTATTAATTATAAATAAATACAATAATTAACTTATCATATTATATTTATAACCTATAGTTTTAATATTGCATCATATGCAATACATAAACCATAGTTCTTTTTCTCTTTTATGGCATTTAATATAAATCATATTTATATTAATTCCTCCAATCAAATAATGTATCAAATACATCAAATCAATTATATCATATATAATTGAACTAATTTTATTATATCATATATAATAAAATCCCCTCTTGTTAATTTGAACATTTCAAACTAACCAAAAAATTGATTCTTAACATGAATCCATTGAGCTACCGAGGGGACCTTATGGACCTGTAGCTTGAAGCTCCAACAATACGTGAAGAACTGACTAAACTCTTTAATCACGATATCCACCATTCGTTAACTGCTGGGCACTTCACTAAAGACTGACAGATGCACTCTTCCCACTACATATATATTTCTGTGTCCATTGGATATAATTAATTAACAGTACGACGACCATTCACAAATCGCTCGTAAGTACAGTTGGGCCAATTTGCCGTTTTGCACCTGTAGTTACATCTAACTCTTTAAGTACCACTAATTCTTCTAATGAATAATAGATCATAGCCCCACTATGACTAAACACTTATCGGGCCAAGAGAAGGTGTGGCGTCATATTGTTCAAGCCCCGGAATTAGTCCTTAAGGGAGCAATTTATCTACTTACCATTGCTTCGGGGATGGAGTGAATTCCATCTTGTGTAATTGAGTTCCCAGTTCCCTAATCAAACGAATCCCCAAAGTGGTAGGTTTGAGTCGGTGATCTGGTCACTCGCACCCATGGAAATCAAAGGACCACCTTCATAGGTAGGAGTTCACAACTCACTCAGGATTAAGGTCATGTCACCTATGGTCATCCTAGTGAAATGAAAGTCTCAATTATGAACGACGTTATATAACGAGACTATGTTGGTATTGGTGTCCTAATTCTCTCGGAGTCTCGTTTTGTAACGACCTGACCCCGTAGGACTTAAGTTAAGCCGTTACTAAATACATGCATGCATGGAACTCAAAATGACATTCGTTATGACGAAATAAATGCTAATTAAATAAGGTAAGTTCAAAAGACTTTCATTAAATTCAAATACTAAAACAATAGTAGGGTATCCATAAATCATAAAGAACAATAAATAAGTTTGAAAAACAATTCTTAAAAGTAAGTTTTAAGCATCAAAACTAAAAGTTAAGAGGAACATGAAAAGAACTTTAAATCTCATGAGCGGAAGCGTAAAAACTAGTCCCAGTTGCTCGATCACGAATTCCGCTTGTCCATCGCCGGTGCATCTCTACCTTTACCTGAAACAACAACATGATAAAGAATGAGTATAAAATACTCAGTAAGTAACCCTACTACTAGAGTCAGGCTGGACATCTATGTCCTCTAGATACCCACCTCCGGTGAAACATATAAACTGCTCTAGTCCTCATGGGACACATATACACATGAAACAAGAAGGAGACTGAGTCCTATCCTACTGTAGTTAAGTATGCCCACTACCTCTGGTGAATCCCGAAGGAGACACAAATTGGTGAATCCCGAAGGAAACACGAACTGGTGAATCCCGAAGGAAACACGAACTGGTGAATCCCGAAGGAAACACAAACTGGTGAATCCCGAAGGAAACACAAAATCTAATGGGCATGTAACTGATCAGTAAGGACATTTACACAGTCTCAACATCATAATCATCACTGTACGAATCTATGACATACATATAAACCTCAACATCATGGCTCTACAACATACACATATACCTCATCATCATGCTTCTACAACATACATGTATACCTCAACATCATTAGATCAAATACAACCATGGAAGCACATACCATCTTATACTAGCATTCAAGTGTCTATGTGCATAAATAAATAATTCGGATCTCATAACAGAACATACTTTAATCATGTTATACTATCAATCTTTCATGTTGTCATTCTGCCATAACCTTCATTTAACATGCTAGCATACATCTAATGCCTAGCCCGTGGGCAGTTCCAGTAGTAAGATTACTTACCTCTAATCGCAAACTCTAGAAACTAGAAGCTCAACCTCTTCCTTGCCCAATGGAACATTGAATCAAACAAACATGCAAAACAACTTTTATCCTTGTTGGTTGTTGTTCGAAATTTGGAGCCAGTGGGTAACTCAAATTTAATGTCGAAATAGAATAGGGAACTGTCGAACAATTGTCAAAAAGGGGGAAAACGTTGTTGTTAGGGTGTTTTGATCATGCGAGATGCTGCTTAAAGTTACTAGAAGTTGCAAGCATTGTGGCCGTAGAAGTTGTATGTTGCGGAGTCAGAGGACATTGGTTGGAGATCATGGGCATTACCGTTGTTCATTGGAAGAAGAAAACTAACAGATGGGAGGTAAGGTTTGATTTAAAAAAAAAAACAACAACAATAATAATAATAAAACAAAAAAAAGAAATAAGTATAATTACATTTAATTCCTTTCCATTTTACTATTAAATTCCATTACATTTAATTCCTTTCCGTTTTACTAGTAAATTTCATTACATTTAATCCCTTTCTGTTTTACTATTTATTCCTTTCCGTTTCAAAAGAAAATTAATTCCTGGCATTAATTTCCAATTTGAATAATTTCACGCCAACAATTAAATTCCCGCACTTACACTTGAAGTCCAAAATTCCAAAAATGCCCTCCAACTAATAACAATTACTGAAATTCCAAATAATAAAGTTACTGAAATTACATTATTACTAGAAAATGTGTGGGGTATTACACGTTGTATGTAATTATACACATTGTTTTATGAATAAAATAACTGTTATTTCATTCTTGCATTTACTCATATTCAATAAACTACACTCCATGGTTATCTTATGTAAACTTAAGCATGTATATGTGATATACAAGTGGATCATGCCTTAAGTTAACCTAAATAGCTCTGTAGTATAAGGATTAAGGTGGGATACCTGATCTTGGTGACACTATGGATACGACCCGCTTTGTAGAGGTTTGCAAGTGTTGTAAACTACTACAAATGATAGATCCTAACCATTCATGTGAAGATATGCGAGCGGGTGTGTCTTATACAAAGAGTTTGTATAAGATCGAACCACGAGATGACTAGACTATGTATATAACACTATTGATACTGGAGACTTACATCTCACCTAAACGACCATAGGTGACACGACCTCAATCCTGAGTGTTTTGGTAACTCCTGCCATTGAGGGCGGTTCTTTGATTAGTATAGGTGAGAGTGGCCAGATTGCCAACTCAACATGCCTACCTTTTTGGGGACTTGTCTGATTTAGGAGCTGGGAACTCAATTACACAAGATAGAATTCACTTCTTCCACGAAGGAGGGGTAAGTAGATAAATTACTCCCTTAAGTGCTGATTCCGGAGCTTGAACATAGTGGCCACGTCTTCTTTTTGGAAGAGAAGACTTAGTCATAGTAGGACTATGACTTATGTTCATTAGAGGATTCAGTGGTACTTAAGGAGTTAGATGTAACTACAGGGGCATAACGGTTATTGGCCAAGCTGTACTTAGAAGTGATTTGTGAAGGGTTGTCGCATTGTTGATTGGTTAAGATGGACATATAATATATTTGTGGTAAGGAGAGTTCAATTTTCGGTCTTTAGTGGAGTGCCTGGTAGTTAACAGATGGTGGATCCCGTGACTAAAGAGCTTAGTCATTTATTCATGTACCGTTGGAGCTTCGAGCTACAGGTTCATAAGATCCCCTTGGTAGCTCAATGGATTCAAGTTGAGGATCAGTTCTTGTTGTTGATTTGAAATGTTCAAATTAACAAGAGGTAATTCGATTATATATGATATGATCGGTATCGTGTATGAGATACATCAAGTGGAGGATTAATGTAAATGAGATTTACATTAAGTGCCATAGAATAGAAAAAGAGCTATGGTTTATATGTTTCATGAGATGAAATATTAAAACTATAGGTTATAAATATAGTATGATAAGTTGGTTATCATTTATATTTATTGGATAATTATCTCTTTTTCTCTAATAACCAATTGAGTGGGAGGTTATTGGTGGTTTCATGGTAACTGTGAGATAAAAGGAAAAATGTTTTCCTAATTTTAGTAAGGATTTACAAAAATGTTGATTTGAGTTTTCCATTCTCGTAAATATCTCACGGAGGAGTTGTCAATTAAATCAGATTTACTAAGTGACAGCTTGGAGTTAACTAAACGATCGTGGAGTGTTCTTATACGATAGACACTCAACTAGACAATGAGCTAAACGATCACATAGCTTTTGCTAGACGATCGCATAGCTTTTCCTAAACAATTGGGCATCGACTATACGATAGGTTGTTCCATCTTCCACTTGCTCAATCGTTTACACGATTGTGGTTCCTCCGATTTTCTGCCTCTAACCAAGTCCATACAGAGCCCACCTTCTAGTTTCTCACACCAAGAATACTGAGGTAACCTTCTTGGTGGTGTTATACTCAACTCGACACAGTGGAGGTTCTGTGGAGGCTGTTTGTGGTTGTGTAGCGGTCGTGTTGGACGAACGTTCGTGTGTTGCTATGATCAAGCGTTCGTGATCAAAGAACTAAAAGATGAGTCTATAAAGTTAGTTGATTCTTCCCTTGAACTGTAGTAAAGCATGCTGTAATTTCTATTTTATGCATAACCACATGTTTCTGTTTGTGATTGTAATTGTAAAGTTTATATACGATTGAAATTTGGAAAGATTCTTCTGCTGCTCATGAAAATCCTCATATCCGATTTCCTTCAGACTAAACATTTTGTGGTCCGGTCTTATATAAACTCCTTTGTATAGAGTGTCCCCGCTTGCATGTCCAATACACGAATGATCAGGATCAGATCATTTGTAGCACTTTACAACATTTATAACACCTACAAAGTGAGCCATACTCGTAGTGTCACCAAGATAAGGTATCCCTCCTTTATCCATATTCTACAGACCATTTAGGTTATCACTTAAAACATGATTCATTTATATGTGTCCACATAAATGCTTAAGTTACAACAATAACCAGGGATTTTAGTTTATTGGTTTGTGGTTAATGCAACTAAAACATCTCATATTTTATAGACAGAAGTGAATACAATATCATATATTATAGATCACAAAGCGTTTGTTCATACAAGTGTTTACAAACTACGGGTCTATGGTACAAGATAATCACATTACAAGTACACAAAACAATAAACTAGGGCACAAACGACCAGTACAAGATCTCCCACTTGCCCTAGTCTAGCCGTGGTCCGTCTTATAGACCCATACTTTGCAGGTGACTCTCAAACACTATAGTCGCGAGAGCCTTCCTAAACAGATTAGCAACATTTTGCTCTGAAGCTAACTTCGTGACAATCACGTCCTCTCGATGCACAATCTCTCGAATGAGATGGTATTTCTGCTCTCGGTGTTTGCCGCACTTATGACTCCGAGGCTCACGGGAATTCTCCAAAACACCACTATTATCACAATAAAGGGTGATGAGCCTAGACATGTTTAAAACAACTTCTAGATCTGTCAGGAACTTCCTGAGCCAAACAGCCTCCTTAGCAGCTTCACAAGCCGTTACATACTCGACCTCCATGGTGAAGTCAACGATGCACCACTGCTTGGTACTTTTCCATACTACAACCCTTCCGTTAAAAGTGAACACTGATCCTAAAGTAGATTTCCGAGAATCCTTATCACTCTGAAATCAGAGTCCATGTATCCTGTAAGGATCAAATCCTTAGAACCATACATAAGCATGTAGTCCCTCGTTCTTCGGAGATACTTGAGGATGTTCTTGACAGTTGTCTAGTGATTTTGTCCTGTATTAGACTGATATCTACTGACTATCCCCATAGCATAGTAGATGTCAGGTCTTGTACATAACATCACGTACATCAAACTACCGACAGAAGATGCATAGGGGACCCATCTCATTTCCTCAACCTTTGGAGGTGTCTTAGGACACTGTTCCTTAGACAATGTAACTCCGTGCAAAAAAAAGGCAATTGACCCCTTTTGGAGTTATGCATCTAGTACGATCAACATCTTATTAATGTACGATGCCTGAGACAGTGCTAGCATTTTGTTCTTTCGATCCCGAAAGATCTGAATACCAAGAACAAACTGAACCTTTCCTAAATATTTCATTTGGAATTGGGTCGCTAGCCAGTTCTTAACTGAAGTCAGTAAACTTACATCATTCTCAATGAGTAGGATATCGTCTACATATAATACTAGGAAAACTACTGAACTATTGATGATTTTCTTGTAGACACAAGGCTCATCAACGTTTTGGTCAAAGCCATAAGATTTGATCGAAGTATCAAACGTTATGTTCTAAGATCAAGATGCCTGTTTCATTCCAAATGGACCGATTCAACTTACAAACCTTTTGTTCTTGACCTTGGGCTATGAATCCCTCGGGCTGCACTATGTAAATGGTCTCCTCAAGATTGCCATTCTAGTCATAATATGAGGCAATGGATAGAAGGATGCGGATAGAATTCAACATGGCAACAGGCGAGAAGACTTCTTCTCATAGTCAACTTCCTGTGCCTGGGTATAACCCTTTGACATAAATCTAGCCTTGAAGGTTTGCACCTTCCCATCAGCACCCCGTTTCTTCTTGTAGATCCATTTGCAACCTATAGGTTTAACCCAATCAAGTTGATCTACAAGATCCCAAACTGAGTTGAAGTACATAGACTCCATCTCGAGATCCATGGCTTTGACCCATTCATCTCTGTCAACATCCTCAATTTTGTCTTCTTGTAAGACAACGGATCCTCAACCTCGCCATTAGCTATCATAGCTAGGATTTCAGTTAAACCCATATAGTGAATAGATGGGTTCGTAACCCTCTCACTTTGTCAAGGTTCCCTCAACTCTTGAGGTGAATTTGACGTACTAGATGAACTTCCATCAATAACTCTTGTTGAGTTAATAGGTTGTTGAAGTTTCAGTAGTTTCTTTGGAAAGCTCACTCAACAAAATTTTGCTTCTAGAACTGTGCTCCCTTATATGATCCTTCTCAAGAAAAGTAGCGTTTGTCGACACAAACACTTTGTTATCCTTAGGATCATAAAAGTAACCACCTCGTGTCCCTTTGGGGTAACCTACAAAAGGCATAACTTCGAACGTAGTTCCAATTTCTTAGAATTAGCCTCACACACATGTGTTGGGCAACCCCAGATGTGGAAGTGATGTAAACTAGCTTTACGCCCGTCCCACAACTCCAAAGGTGTTCTGGAAACACTCTTGGAGTGAACACAGTTCAGGATGTATGTTGAAGTCTCTACTACAAAACCCCAAAACGAGTCTGGTAAGGAAGCGTAATTCATCATCGATCGAACCATGTCTAATAGGGTTCAATTTCTCCTCTCCGATATAACATTCTGCTGAGGTGTACTAGGTTCTGAGAGTTGGGAAACGATTCCATATTCTATCATATAATTCTGGAACTCCGAATCCAAAAACATTCCACCTCGATCAGATCAAAGTGTTCTAATCCTTTTATTTAATGCATTTTCAACTTCAGCCTTGAACTCTTTGAACTTTTCAAAGGATTCAGACTTACGTTGCATTAAATAAACGTACCTATACCTCGAATAATCATCAGTAAAAGTGATGAAGTACTTGTAGCCTCCCCTGGACTGCACATTCATTGGACCACAAAGGTCTGAATGCACTAACTCTAGGGGCTCTTTAGCCCTATAACCTTTTCTAGTAAAAGGTCTTTTAGTCATTTTGCCTTTAAGGTAATGACTCGCACACAGGTAAAGAATTTTCTTCTAACTCGTTTAGAAATCCATTCTTCACCAACCTCTCAATCCTATTGAGATTGATGTGCCTTTAACGAAGGTGCCAAAGTTGGACATTTACTGTAGGAGAACCTTTACGTCATTTGTTTTGAGTTACGACAGTTTTAAAAATCTCTATGTTATGGAGGGAATTTGTTGCTAACGGCCTTAGCACATACAAATTGTTTTCCAGTTGAATTGAACATATATCAACACCATCTTTCGAAATAAACACTTTATTTACAGAAAAGCTCAACGTGTATTTACATTCAAGCAATGACTTTATAGAAATTAAGTTCCTCTTTAACTCGGGAACAACGTAAACATCATTTAGAATGATAAACTATTCTATAAAGTCAACTGAAGACCTCCCATTGCCACAACTGAGACGACGTGTCCAGTGCCAACTCGCATCGTCATCTCACCAGCCTTAAGCTATTGCCAGGAACTAATTCCCTAAAAAGAAGAACAAACACGGTTAGTGGCCTCAAAATCTATAATCCAGTCAGAATCTAAAGGAAATCGAATTTGAGATTTCTATGAGCAGAAGAACAAGACTTTTCTAAATTACAATCATGATTGAACAAATATTTACAGTCGAATACAATATAAGCAGTTATGCAAATAATACATAAATTACAGCATGAGAATCTCAAATGTATTGAGGGAAAAACTGTACGAATAAATGTAGACGCGTCTTCACACTCCGATGTGCACGATTGCTCGAACAACAACGATCACGAACACTCGATCTACACGATCGCAACACCGCACGAACACAACACGAACACTTCACGCTCTTCCTCAACGATCTCTTCGGTCATGAACTCCTCTGTAACACGAACGACCTCCACAGCACCACGAACGGCCTCCAGAAAACCTCGACAATGTCGAATTGAGTCTGACACCACCAAAAAGGCGACCTTGGTATTCTCGGTGTAAGAATCTAGAGGGTGGGCTCTGTTCAAACTTGGTATGAGGCAGACGAACGGAGGAAACAACGATCGCGTACACGATTGGGCAAGTGAGAGATGGCAGAGACCTATCGTATAGGTCGATGCCCAATCGTTTAGATAAAGCTATGCGATTGTCTAGCAAAAGCTATGCGATCATTTAGTCTATCGTTTAGCTCGGTCTGTCGCGTATAGATTCTACACGATCGTTTACTTTGGGCCAGCGATTACTTTTCATTTTGAAGTTGAAGATGAATTTAAGAGCGTTGTGCCTGAGTTGCGTGGACGGTTGTCCAAACATTCTCCTCAAAGACTCCATGATCTCGCTGCAGTGACCATGGGCTCATGCTTTTTGGCCAAAACATCGTTAAGGCTGGCTAAGATATACGCTCGGGCCTTCTCATTCGCTCGTGTCCATTTCTTGTACGCCTCTCGAACATTTTAAGTGGCGTTGGGAAGTGAAATAGGAGGACACTCCTCCATAAAGACGAACCTCAGGTCATCGATGATAAGTATTGTGTTTATTATATTTTTTCAACTAGCGTAGTTTTCGGCAGTTAATTTATTGACGGCTAAAAGAGCAAGTGTAGTGGTAGCCATTTAAAAAAGTTGTTGAAAACAGACCAAACTTAATGAATCTATTTGCATTACCACTTTTAACACCATTTAAGTTTTAGCAAAATAGTTCTATTGTACCCTAAGTGACATTTATTTTGTAATGATGCCCCAACGAGGCAAGACAAAAATCACCGGTCAGGTGAACAAGTGCCCCATCACTGGGATGAGACAATCTCAACCATTAGACAGAAACAACTCCTTGTAACTGAATCTAATAGTCACCATTGTTCGGTCCAGAATTTGTTAACATCCTTACCAATTCCGTGTAAGCGTAACCCCTCATTTTAGGCCCTAGAGTCCTGCCCTAATGCACCCTAAAGGAAATCAGATGTGAAGATTTCCATGAGCAGTGGAATGATCGTTCCAAATTCCGTTCTAAACTGAATAATAACAATTACAGTCAAGAAACAGAAACTTACAGGTCATGCACAAAGTGAAATTATTGCGTGCTTTACAAAGAAATCAAGGGAAAGATAATACATACCTTTGAAGACTCATGCTTCAAACTCCCTCGATCACGAACACTCGATCAATCTCTAAGACAGCAATACACGAATGCTCGAACACAACGACCGCAACACAACACGATCAATTAGCAAACACAAACTCATCGATCTCTAAGATCACGAACCCAACAAACAACCTCCAAAACCTCGAACTCAGTCGAGTTGAATGAGGACACCACCACATTGGCTACCTTGGTATTCTCAGTGTGAGAATCCAGTAGTGTGAGCTCTGTGTGGACATGGTTAGAGGAAGAGACCGGAGGAATAATAATCGTGTAGACGATTGAATAAATAGGAGATGAGATGTGTCTATCGTATAGACAAATGCTTAATCGTGTAGAAGATGGCAAGCTATCGTATAGCAAAAGCCTCATGATTGTTTAGCTATGACCAGCTGAGTGAACTATCGTATAGTGTCACTCCACGATGGAATTCACTTGACAGTATAACGTGAGTTTCTTTCCGACAATGGAAACTCTTGTAAAATTAGGAAAACATTTTTCCTTTTATCTCATGGTTACCATAAAACCACCAATAACCTCTCACTTAATTGGTTATTAGAGAAAAAGAGATAATTATCCAATAATTAATATTATTATAAATATATATGATAACCAACTTACCATAATATATTTATAACCTATAGTTTTAATATTTCATCTCATGAAACATATAAACCATAGCTCTTTTTCTATTTTATGGTACTTAATGTAAATCACATTTACGTTAATCCTCCATTTGATGAATCTCATACATCAACTGATCATATCATATATAATCGAATTTCCTCTTATAAATTTGAACATTTCAAATCAACACCAAGAACTGATTCTCAACTTGAATCCATTAAGCTACCAAGGGGACCTTATGGGCTTATAGCTTGAAGCTCCAACGGTACGTGAATAACTAACTAAATTCTTTAGTCACGGGATCCACCATCCGTTAACTGCCAAACACTCCACTATAGACCAACAATTGCAATCTCCTTACTACAAATATATTTTATGTCCATATCAACTAATCAACAGTGCGATAACCCTTCATAGATCGCTCGTAAGTACAGCTGGCCAATAACTGATATGCCCCTGTAATTACATCTAACTCCTTAAGTATCACTGATCTTTCTAATGAACATAAGTCATAGTCCTACTATGACTGAGTCCTCTCTTCCAAAGAGAAGCTGTGGCCACTATGTTTAAGACCAGAAATCAGCCCTTAAGGGAGCAATCTATCTACTTACCCCTACTTTGGGGAATGAGTGAATTTCATCTTGTGTAACTGAATTCCCAACTCCCAAATCAGAAAATCCCCAAAAAGGTAGGCATGTTGAGTTGGCAATCTAGCCATTCTCACCCATACTAATCAAAGGACTACCCTCAAAAGCAGGAGTTCTCAAAATACTCAGGATTAAGGTGATGTCACCTATGGTCATTAAGGTGAGATGTAAGTCTCAAGTATCAATGGCATTATATAAAGAGACTAGTCATCTCGTGGTTCGGTCTTATACAAGCTCTTTGTATAGGACACCCCCGCTCGTATGTCTCCACATGAATAGTCAAGATTTACCATCTGTAGCAGTTCATAACACTTACATACCTCTACAAAGCGGGCCGTATCTGTAGTGTCACCAGGATCAGGTATCCCTCATCCTTATACTATAGACCTTTTTAGGTTATCACTTAAGGTATGATCCACTTGTATATCTCATATACATGCTTAAGTTTACATACAATAACCATGGAGCTTTGTTTATTGGATATGAGTAAATGCCAAATGAAATAACTCTTATTTTATTCAAAACAATGTGTATAGTTTACAAACTACGAGACTCCGGGAGAATTAGGACATCAATCCTAACAACTGCAGGGAAAAAGTATATTAGAACAAGACATTAACCCTATCCATTTCTGGAGATCAGATAAAGAGTTGTGCAAATATAGCCATATTTTAGGGGGACACTCCCAGGGTGCCTCGAGGCGATGCACGAAAACATTATCCAACCTAATGAGAGAGACCGTGGGATATGTTGTCACACGTCCCACTCCCACTTACTATGAACATTCTCTCCATTCACCTTGGTATTGACCTACCCAAACACCATCCTATAGGGGGACAGTCCCAGGGTGCCTCGAGGTCGAGGATAGATCTCACGATGTGATCTTTTAAGGAGAAACGTGTAGAGTTAAAGTGAAGTATCATATACCCCAAATACCTCTCACTGAATGTTCTACCTAGGGATTCATTAACTTAGTAAATCCGGCTACTGATTTTAACTAAGTGGGTGTTTAATTTGCTAAAAAATAACACTTGCTTTTGATAATTAAACAAGTTTGATTCAAGTCTTATTAAACACTTTAATAGACTATCATCAAATTTGCATGCATGTAACAATCTATCTAATTCACCTTTCCAGGTAGGTTCCTAGGTATGGGTGTTCCATTTCTGTCAGCTTAAATACCCCAACCTAGCTAGAACCCACCTTAGATAAAAGGTCCCTTATAGATAGATTTAGTACATATTTAATATTTTATTAGTCAATTTAATCCTATTAAACCGAATTAAAAGATTGAACTTAGGTTTCTAATCTCATTAGGACCATGATCTTGAGTCTATCTTAATCAAATTTTAAAACTCTTTTAAAACACGATTAAAGCCCAAGTTTGCATGTGTGTCTTTTTTATTGATTTGAATTCTAATTTCATTAATTATAACTCTTATAAAAAAAATGAAACAATCAAAATTAACTACATTGCTAAGCTAGACTTCCCAAGGCTTTTATAACTCTTATAAATAAACCTAAGTATCATGCTTCATGCAATGTTCATTCATTACTATATATAACTTTTATATAACTTGTAATGAACTAAACATACATGCTAACATACACCCTTATACTATAACACTTATATAAAGATGATGCATGAATATGCTTAATGCATGCATATATTATCTCTTATATTATATGATGCATGAGCATGCTTTAATGTAATTTAATCATGCAAACTACTATATCATAATACTTATAATATAAAGATGATGCATGGATAAATGCATAACCTATGGTGGGTTTTATCTATATGACATACATTAGCATATAAATAAACATACATCACATGTACATTCATTAAAAAAATTGATGGACCAGGATAATTAGCCTCAAAATTGAAAATAAAAGCTATCTATTACAAAAAGCATCAAGTCAACCGGTTTAAACAGGCGAACCGGGTTTTGAACCGCTCGGGCAAAATCTCGTCACTTGATCGTGTAGCAGTTCCTTGTGATCGTCAAGTAATGTAGATCGAGTATAAACAATCGTGTAGCGTGGATCAAGTGCCTTTGAACTATGCGATGAAACATGAAGGCCACGTGATCGTGCAGCGCACATCGAGCAATGCATGCCATATGATCGAGTAGACAACGACTATACAGTGAAGCATGATTGTCTAAACGATAGAGGAGCAAGCATCGAGTATCGTATACCGAGTGATCGAGTAGCCAGTGACTATGCGATGAGCATGTTGGCCTACTCGATTGTTTAGTGTGCGCGCCTTACGTCGAGTATCATATACTTAACGATCATTTACCCCGAGCATCTAGTGATCGAGGAGCCAACGCAACACGATCGAGTAAACTCTTTCCTCGATCGCATAGAATTAGCTATGCGATCGTTTAGCAAATACTACACGATCAAATAGAACTTTTTTACACGATCGCATAGCCAAATCTGAACGATTGTTTAACTTGAGCTACACGATGTGACCAACCTTTGGTTTTCTTCCTCGAAGCGAATAACATATCCATGCGTTTGAAGCTTCATCACGAACAACTAAAACAAACAAAAACTTGAATACAGACTTGATAGCAAGTTAATTATGCCAAAACACGTAAGGGTCCTTACAAATTAACTTTGTAAATGTAAAGAAAGCTTTAAACAGAGGCAATCATCCCGTAAACATCCATCAACACATCTACAAACACACTTAACACTTAAATGCATTGTAGAATCTATAAAACCCACCAAGACTGTAAATGAATTTCAATACATCAATGAAATTTGGAATATCAGAATAACTTGACTCTGATACCAATTGAAGGAACTTTAAATCTAGAGAACCAGTGAGCGGAAGCGGATCATTCCATACCATTGTGAAAGAACATAAACATTTACAATCATAAATAAACAATTATGCATTAAAGAATAAATTATAGCATGCTTCAAATATAAATACAAGGGATCGAGTAGAATACCTTTGAAGAACCCTTTCTTTATGTATTTCCCTCGATCGAACAACAATGCGTTGAACAGCATGGACGCAACAAGCCTCTAGAAAATCCTCGATCACCATCAAGTATAACTCGATCCTTGAACAGAAGTGGACACTACCACTCGATTACCTTGGTATTCTCGGTGTGAGAATCTAGGAGTTGTGGGCTCTGTATGGATTTAGATAGAGGGATGGAGGAAGTAAACGATCAAGTAGACGATCGAGTATGCGATAGAAAAAAGGAAGTCTATCTTATAGACTACATACTCGATCGTGTAGAAATGCGTAACTATTGTATAGAAAACTTGGTGCGATCGTTTAGTCTCTCTAAGGCTATCGTGTGGTAAAACTCGTTTTTATTCTATAGATTTCTGTGAAAAACCTTTCGAATGCATGAATTTCCTTTAATCTCACAGTTACCATAAACTGCCTCAAACCACCCACCAAGGTTGGTTATCGGAGAAAAAGAAAATTAATTATCTTATAATTAATAATTATAAATAGATACAATAACTAACTTATCATATTATATTTATAACCTATAGTTTTAATATTGCATCATATGCAACACATAAACCATAGTTCTTTTTCTCTTTTATGGCATTTAATATAAATCATATTTATATTAATTCTTTCAATCAAATAATGTATCAAATACATCAAATCAATTATATCATATATAATTGAACTAATTTAATTATACCATATATAATAAAATTCCCTCTTGTTAATTTGAACATTTCAAACTAACCCAAAAACTGATTCTCAACATGAATCCATTGAGCTACTGAGGGGACCTTATGGACCTGTAGCTCGATACTCCAATGGTACGTGAATAATTGACTAAACTCTTTAATCACAATATCTACCATCCGTTAACTATCAGGCACTCCACTAAAGACCGACAGCTGCACTCTTCGCACTACATATATATTTCTATGTCCATTGGATATAACCAATCAATAGTACGATGACCCTTCACAAATCGCTCGTAAGTACAACAGGGCCAATTTGTCGTTTTGTTCCTGTAGTTACATCTAACTCCTTAAGTACCACTGATTCCTCTAATGAATAATATATCATAGTCCCACTATAACTAAACCCTTCTCGAGCCAAGAGAAGGTGTGGCGCCACATTGTTTAAGCCCCGAAATTAGCCCTTAAGGGAACAATTTATCTACTTACCCCTGCTTTGGGAAGGAGTGAATTCTATCTTGTGTAGCTAAGTTCCCAGCTCCCCAATCAGACGAATCCCCAAAGTGGTAGGTTTGAGTCGACGATCTGGCCACTCACACCCAGGGATCTTAGTTTATTGATTTGTGGTTAATGCAACTAAAATATCTCATATTTTATAGACATAAGTGAATATAATATCATATATTATAAATCACAAAGCGTTTGTTCATACAAGTGTTTACAAACTACGGGGCTCTACGAGATTTAGGGCATCAATCCCAATACCCACTTGTGCAGACAGTGGCGACACAGGAGTGTCGACTCATTTGACAAAGACAGAGAGCCAAGAGAAGTGTCATGATGTGACCAGGGAGGACAGTGCATCATGTAACACACCAATATAAGTTGGCAAGCATGTCATGTTGAATATTAAGTAGAAAGACAAGAAACCATGTCATCGGTGGTGTCAGTGACAAGCTCAGTGGGGGCCAGATAGGGCCCCGAGCCGTGACCTCGGTAGAGGCAATAGCATGCGCCACAAGCGATGCGGCGGTCGTCTCCCAATTCCTGAAGAAACATATTTTCACTCGTTTTGGCACTTCTTGTGCCATCATAAGTGATGAAGGGTCCCACTTTGTCAATCGTAATATCAAGGAGTTGCTGTCAAATACAACATCCTCGACAAAGTGGCCACCGCATACCATCCGCAAACGAATGGTAGGTTTGAAGTGTCCAATCAAGAAATTAAGCTGATACTTGAAGAAGGTAGTAAGGCCTTCACGAAAAGATTGGCAACAAAGCTTGACGATGTGTTGTGGGCATACCAGACTGCATTTAAAACACCAATAGGTATGTACTTATACGCGTTGGTATTTGGCAAGGCGTGTCATTTGCCTTTTAGAGTTGGAATATAACGCACTGTGGGCGGTAAAGAAGCTAAATTTTGATTTGAAGAAAGCAGGAGAAGTACGAAAAATCAGAACTGGTCGAGCTAGAAGAATGGAGGAACAACGCATATGAACATGCAAAGATTTATAAAGAGCGCACCAAGCATTGGCATGACAAACGCATATGCGGTAAGAACCTCCAAGTCAGGCAAAAGGTCTTACTCTTCAAACTCACGTCTGTGGCTCTTCCCAGGAAAACTAAAGTCACGTTAGTCCGGACCGTTCATAGTTAGACAAGTATTACTACATGGCGGCGGTGGAATTATCAAATTATGACGGAACCAACATATTCAAAGTTAATGGGCAGCAAGTAAAGGCATATCATGGAGAAGGATGGCATCCCAAGTCAACTCCATGGAACTAGAGAACTTTGAATAAAGAAGGAAGAAGGTGGTCCCTGCATTATCAAACGATCGCAATTCATCAGGGACGCAAGTTTTGGAAAACATCAATTCGTCAATTCTTCTCTACTATTCGGAACTCTCACTATATCTTTTCAGTCTTTATCTATCCATATTTTATTTCTAACAAAAAAAAAGGAGATTGTGATAACAAATTTCTTTTTGTTTAAAATAATTTGACCCTCTCTTTGTTTTTCTTGCAACGATCGAGGCGCTGGATTGCGGAGATGATACGCGAAGAAGCAACTTATCTCACTCCATCACCGCAATCTAAAGAAGAGAGATTGCCGCAAAGATGGATGCGTCAATACACAAATGCGGGCGACAACACAAATATGTGGGTGTATTCTTCCTTATCTTTATTTCAAATTTTCTGTTATCACATCGCATTTTAGTTTTTAAAGTCTTATCACTGCATCCTCTTCGACACTCGAGATGGAATCTTGAAGCATCAGTGGGATTCGATAGTTCCCGATTGGTTCGATACTTGCTCGAGTTGTCCCGTTAAGCATTGTAATGGCTCGATAAAGTCCGGTAGGCAACCATTAGGCAGGTAGAAGATCAGTAGGCATCGAAGTAGACCGATAGAGCCTGATAAGCATTGTTATATGATAACTTGTAGAAATACAAGTTATTGTCACTCAAAAGTTAGAAAAATTAGAGTCCTTAATGATAAAATCTCACCATTCTTAGAGAAAATGCATGGAATTACTCAAACACTACCAAACTCATATAAAAGAGTGTTTATTACTGAAAAACTGCGACACTAACACATAATATTGCAGGATTTCAACAAAGATTCTAAGTGTCGCAGGCAACGTCAATGCATAAGCATGCATCGGAGGGGTTTCAATGCAAGAAAGATTCATTGATTTAGACTGTTTGTGTCAAATCACCACTTGCAAGCATAGGCATCTGTAGCTGGCGGCGTCTGAAAAGTGTCTCAGTGTCAGGCGGCTGACCAAAGTATGGAATTTAATGTTGCCCCATCATCAAGCTGATGAAAACAACGCCTATAAATAGAAGAAATTCCACCAGATGAGATGATTTTAGCTCAATTTGTATAATTCTAAAATTTAGAGACTTAGAACCATGCTGCTGTTACAAGAAGAACACAAGAAGGAAGAGAACCACCCCCATCATCGATAAAGGAGTGGAGAAAGCTTAACTCGAGAGAGAATTTTCTTCCATTTCTTCTACAAGTTGGTTATACACGAATTTAAATTGAGCCAAAGAGGACAAGAGATTGTACTCTGCGGCTTGACTCCTTTCTTTTCATTCAAATTCTAATTCTCTTCATCTCATTTGATTGAGTATTGATCTTGTAAAGACAATCGGTTTCTTTATGAATTCACATATTTGATCTACTACACTTCGCTACTATTTATTTCTTACTTTACGTCAGATGCATCTATAACTTCATGAAAAATCCATTTCTAAACGCCTAAGCCAACTGAATCACTTGGTAAAAGCTACTTTAGCTTGAATTATTCAAGAGAATAAGAAAGTAAGCATTAAGTTAGAAATGCTTGGTACATCTAAAGATAGACGCACTAGTGTTTTATTGCATTATGTGACTAACGCATACATCCTAGAGATAGGGAATTATATGACATCGTTTTGAGAAGTGCTGAATAGAAAGTAAGCAGAAATCTAATGCATAAATGAAGATAAACAAGTCATTTCCATCCGCATCACATTCTTGTACGTGTACATTTCACTTAGATCGGCGCATATCCCCTACACTAAACACCATTTTCACACGACACCTTGTTTTCTACTTGACCTTTTTGTATCTTCTTGCACGCACACAACAAACTTAGTGTAGATAACTCATTTCACATTCACTTAGGATACTTCTACATCAGCTACAATGCAAGCTCTACGTTAGCTTTAATCTAAATCCCTGAGTTCGAGCCTGGACTTACCAGGAAACTGAGTTGGATTTATACTTGGATCTGATTTAGGAAAACTTGAACACATAAAGATGAGTGTCACGCGTCCCTTCATGCATCACTAATGCATAACTAACGCATCAACGCATTAATCACATTTGCACTATTTTTCCAATTACCTCATACAAAACACTCCTAAGCTCGCATCATGAATTCGACGAACATTATATCCCGGAAAGCTTCGATAAGTGCCTGAATCACTCGATAAATCCCGGTAAAGTGTTGTTATAAGCCTGTTTTGGCCCAACGAAAGGTTTGAACTCATCCCAGTGAAGTTCTGAAGCAATGTAAAAGTATTAGGGACGTGTTGTTGGGAACCAAGATGATGAAGAGAGATGTGACATTGCATTATGATGACCTTAGCCTCATATAAAGACAAGGTCGAGCCTTAGGACTTGGCCTAAAGTAGAGGCTAGTCGGCTAGAGTCTCACATGTGGGGAAATACACGTATAGGTGATGTGTATGGCTGAATAAAGTTCAGTTCTACATGAGTTCAATTCGATTGAGGATAAAAAAAGCTCACCTAAGGTCCGATGAAGCTTTAAAAAGTCGAGCATTAAGTGAATTGAGACTTGAGTTTCCCTTAAGGCTGGCCATGATTACGTGTGAATCATGGTGCCGCACGGTTGGAGAAGTATGACTGTGACATAATGCATATATCTCCATTCTTCTTCAAAAATTTCAGACCACGCTACCCATGCTTGATGACATTACCCACATCGATGGATCGACGATTGATGACATTTCCCTTCTTTGATGGCTCTGCAAACTCACATCAACGACCACATCCCACTAGTAACTAATGTAAGTAGACACCCACATAGATAGATCACACCGAATTTCCTTTTCTAGCGACCCATTTACTCACTAGCGAATTTTGATCTACGAATCTGACTTGTATCTTAGACACCCACTTCGAACAAGCTTTACAACGACATTTCACACTTATTTGATGAGCTTTGGTATTGACTCACACTTCGATTGGCTTCAAATCAGTATACCCATATTTTTTAAGGTTCAGATCTGCAAGTTTGAACGTTTTCGGACACCAATCAGTAAGGTTTAGAGCCTCTTTCGTAAGGTTTGATAAGGATTGTTGTTTTAATTCTTCTTTCAAATTGAGTTTAAGTGTTCGAATGATATTTTGAATCTTTGGAATGCATGTGTTATTAGTTTGGGTAAATTTTTAAATATTTGATTAAGGTTTAACAATGTTTAACGTGCAGTGAATTCCCTTCTTTCAGCATTATGTTAGCTGTTAGGGAAGAAAATAAAGATAGAAAAGAAAAAGGGAAGGTGGAAGAATAATTGGAAATGAGTCACTAAAATATGTTGAGAATTTGTTAGAATTATTCCTTTCCATCAACTAAAGTAAGCCATGTATAATTATTCTTTTCTTCTTTTGTATTGTTATGTAACCACATTGAAGGACAATGTGTATATAAGTGAATAGGCTGTATATACCAAAACATACTGAATACAAAGAAAAGAAGACAAAAGGGCATTCCTCTGAAACGAAATTTCTTATTCTTCAACTTGGTATCAGAGCCACCATGGCCAACGCCATACTCACTGGAAGCTTCTCCACCACCGAACCTGTGAAGTTCAGCACTCCACTGCTGAATTAGCTGCTCAATCAGCTCACCACCATAAAGCTAGAATGCGACAACTTCATGTTGTGGAAGACGCTCGCGCTGCCTATCCTACGAAGCTACAAGCTCGAAGGATACCTCTCAGGGCAGATCCCCTATCCGCCAATGTTTGTCCAGACCACCTCAAAAGCAACCTCCAGCTCCCAAGTGATTAGTGATGACAGAGTAAGCTCATCAGTAGAACGGTGCCTAATCCTTAATATGAAGCATGGCTGGCCGTCGATCAACTCCTGCCAGAATGGTTGTACAACTCGATGGCTCCAGATGTTGCTGTCTAACTCATGGGGTACGAGAATACAAAAGAATTGTGGGATGCCATCTAAGAGCTGTTTGGAGTTCAATCCTGAGCTGAAGAAGACTACCTAAGACAGGTGTTCCAATAGACAAGGAAAGGAAGTCAGAAGATGAGTGAGTATCTAAAGTTGATGAAGCTACACTTCGACAACCTTGCGCAGACGGGCAACCCTATTTCAACAAGAACATTTATCTCGCAAGTTCTTCTTGGCCTTAATGAAGAGTACAACCCAGTAGTCGTGGGCATCCAAGGCAAACAAGGTATTTCTTGGTTAGATATGCAATTCGAACTTCTTTCATATGAAAAACGCTTGGAACATCAAAACTCTGTCAAAATGCATAGCTTCTTTGCCTAGAATCCTTCTGTCAATATAGCTTTCAATAAGCACACAAATGGAGGAAAGTCACGGTTTACTCCCTCATTGAATGGGAATCGACAATAGAGCAACAACTTTAAAGGAAGTAATTCGAACCACAATCCATTCAATGGACAAAATGGAGGTTGCGGACGAAACAGAAACTCAAATAGACCGACATGTCAAGTCTGTGGGAAGTACGGTCACTCACCTTGGTATACTATCATTGATTTGGGACAAAGCTGAGGAAATCATGAGTCGATTGGCCCCAACAACAATGTCGCAACTGTGTTCACGGCCTCATAGACCTCTAACCCTTTCATGGCCACACCGGAGATAATAGTTGATCTAAATTGGTACATCGACAGTGGAGCTACAAATCATGTAACACCCAACTATAACAACATCAACAATCTGACTGAGTATGAAGGTAATGAACTGGTTATTGTAGGTAATGGTGAAAAATTGCATTTCTTTCACACTGGTAAATTTTACTTATCTGATGGAAGAAATGAGTTTATACTAAATGATGTCCTATGTGTACCTAACATTGCAAAGAATTTGATTAGTATATCCAAGCTAGCTCATGACAATGCTGTGATTGTTGAATTTCACACTGATTGTTGTGTCATCAAGGACAAGGCTACGGGCAAAACACTGCTAAAATGGGAGCTTAAAAAAGGACTGTACCGCCTATATGGAACTGAAGTACTGAAAGACACTGCTAAAAGAAGAGGAATTGCTCTGTACAAAAATAACCACCCGACTGCACTAGTTCTATCAGGAATTAGGATAAATGTAGTTGAGTCAAGAGCTATTTGGCACAGAAGATTAGGACATCCGTCGGCTAAGACATTATACTATATCATTAGAGAATGTAATTTACCTTTCAAATCTAATGAAGGTAATGAATTTTGTGACTCATGTCAATTAGGAAAAGCAAGTGCTCTACCATTTCCAAACTCTCAATCTCGAGCATCAAACAAGTTTGACCTAATACATACAGATGTATGGGGACCAACCCCTATTGACTCTACTGATGGGTACCGGTACTATGTACTATTCTTCGATGACCACAATAGATATGTGTGGATATACCCTATGAAACAGAAGAGTGAGACACTGTCTATATTCAATCACTTTACACAATTAATCCATACTCAATTCAAATCAGGGATCAAAATGCTCCAGTCAGACAATGGTAAAGAGTATGATAGAATTCATCGCCTTTGTAAATCAAAAGGCATCTTAATCAGAAAATCATGCCCGTATACCTCTGCATAAAATGGCTGAGTCGAGCTCAAACATCGACATATAGTCGAAACTGGCCTCATGCTGCTTGCACAAACGTCCATGCCTCTGTCCTTTTGGTGGGAGGCATTCTCAACAGCAGCTTATCTTATAAATGGAATGCCTACAACTGTGCTACAAGGTAAATCATCCGTCAATGTAATGCTCTAACCTTGATTTTTTCAGTCTCAGGACATTTGGATGTGCTTTCTTTCCCTACCTAAGGCCATACCACAATCAGAAATTCCAATTACACTCGGAGAAATGCGTGTACATTGGTCCTAGCTCACAACACAAGGGCTACAGATGTCTAAGTCCATCGGGCTGAATATGTACTAGTAGACATGTAAAGTTCAATGAGAAAGACTTCCCATTTGCATCCCCATCATGTACTACGATTGCCCAGGCGACAGACATAACGATCGCTAAGCTCCCATCGATTGGCAAAATCGCCCAGATGACAGGCCCAACAATCACTGAGCCCTCGTTGCTTAGCAAAATCGCCCAGACGACGGACAAAATAAACGCTAAACTCCCATCGTTTAGAACGATCGCCTAGAAGACAGACACAACGATCATCGAGTCACCATTGTTTAGAACGATCGCCCAAATGACAGACAACATGATTGCTCAGCTCCCATCGTTTAGAACGATCGCCCAGACGACAAACAACAAGCTTGCTCAATCTCCATCGTCTAGAACGATCGCCCAGGCGACAGACACAACGATCGCTGAGATTCCATCGCATAGCAAAATCAGTGAAACTCCATCGTTCAGAGCAATCACCACAACGAAGAACCCTACGATCGCTGAGACTCCATCGTCTAGCAAGATCGCCCAGGCGATAGCCTCTACGATAGCTAAGTTCTTAGTCCCAAGCCTTCAAACAATACTCAATAACTTGCCTCAGTCACAGTCATTCCCACAAATGAATCCTACACTTCCATCCGCTTCCGACCACGCTCCAACCACCACAAACCAAACATCCTCTCCAGGCTATGCATCCCACCATAGGCCAAATCTCTCCATCATTGAGTTCTGCCCATCACTCACCATTTCCCCCGACTCAAACCAACCCGGACCAACATGACAGCCCCAATATACCACATACACCATATCCTACTGATAACCCATCATTCGCCACCTCGCCAAAACGTGCCATCTCTTCCCACCCCTCACCAGTTCCCACTCACCCCATGATAACTAGAGCTAAAGCTGGCATATTTAAACCCAAAGCCTGGATGATAAGCAAAGCTATTGATTGGTTTCAAACAGAGCCCACAAGAATCACAGTTGCACTTGCAACTCCTCAGTGGAAGAAAGCTATAGATGAGGAATACTCAGCTCTCGTAAAGAATTAGACATGAACACTGGTCCCACCATCTCCATCGCACAATATAGTTGGAAACAAGTGGATATTTCAATTAAAGAGCAAAATGGATGGCTTAATACAACGGTATAAGGCCCGTCTGGTTGCGGAGGGCTTTCATCAACATCATGGCGTGGACTTCTTTGAGACATTCAGCCCTGTTGTGAAGTCTTCCACAATCCGAGTAGTAATCAGTGTTGCTGTGTCACAAGGCTGGTCCCTCAGACAACTTGACTACAACAATGCATTTTTAAATGGTAAACTCGCAGAGGATGTATATATGTACCAACCACTGGGGTATGTCAATGCATCTGAACCATGTTTGCAAACTTGATAAGGCCATTTATGGCATAAAACAAGCTCCACGAGCATGAAACACTGCCCTCAACTCTATCCTAACAAAGTGGGGATTTCATCAGTCTCGATCGGACACCTCACTGTTTATCTACCGAACGATGGGATCAATAATCTTTCTACTTGTTTATGTCGACGAGATCATCATCACAGGTAACAGTCCTAAACTAACAGAGCAATTCATTGAAACTCTTGATGTTCAATTTGCACTTAAGGATTTGGGACAACTTCGGTACTTCCTGAGCATACAAGTTTATTACTTAGAGTCTGGTCTTCTGATAAATCAATCCAAGTATGTGGATGATCTACTGCATAAACTGCAAATGACTGATGTAAAACCAATGCCATCACCAAGTGTACAAGGCAGAAAACTATCCAAGAATGATGGGCAACCCATCTCTGACCCATACATATATCGCAGCACCATAAGCGCTCTTCAGTACCTAACACACACACGACTGGACATCACCTATGCAGTCAACCAACTGAGTCAATTCCTTCAAACACCAACTGATGTACACTGACAGGCACCTAAGCGAGTACTTCAGTATGTCAGCGGCACGAAACACTATGGCCTTTACTTCCAACCAAGCCCGAACTTAACCGTCTCTGCCTACTCAGATGCTGATTGGGCCTCCAATCTCGATGATAGAAAGTCGGTTGCTGCCTACTGCACATTTGTAGGGAATAACATTGTCTCATGGTCATCAAAGAAGCAACGGTCGTTGCATGATCGAGTATAGAATTTGAATACAGGGCACTAGCTCATGCTACATCCGAAGTCCTCTGTCTTCAACAACTACTCAGTGAGATGGGGTTAAAAACAAATGCTCGACCGACCATATGGTGCAACAATCTGGGGGCAGGAGCCTTAGCCACAAATCCGGTGTTTCACTTTCGAACTAAACATATAGAAGTTGACATCCACTTTGTACATGACTATGTCCTAAAAGGAGAAATCACCATCCGCTACGTTCCTACGGCAGACCAACTAGCTGATTGTCTCACCAAACCACGCATCAATTCCCAATTCTACACATTCAGATTCAAATTGGGAGTACTTGAAGTACCCTCTAGTTTGAGGGGGGATGTTAGAGAAGAAAGTAAAGATAGAAAAGGAAATGGGAAGGTGGAAGAATAATTGGAAATGAGTCACTAAAATCTATTGAGAATTTGTTAGAATTATTCATCTCCACCAACCAAAGCAAGCCATGCGTAATTATTCTTTTATTCTTTTGTATTGTTGTGTAACCACATTGAAGGACAATGTGTATATAAGTGAATAGGCTGTATATACCAAAACATACTGAATACAAAGAAAAGAAGACAAAAAGACATTCCTCTAAAACAAAATTTCTTATTCTTCAACTTTAGCTTTCTCATAAATATCTGACCAGTGGTTCAAGTGGTTTTGGATTAGCTTTAAGCCCGAAAATTGGTAGCATCAAATTTTCTGTGGAAAGGATGATATGTATCCTCGTCATAATCTTCACGGTACGTTAGATCGTAGAGTTTTCTATTTATTGATTATTTGTTTTAAAAAAAAAATATATCCACTTTCAATTTTATGTTTATTTAGTGCAAGTTTTTCGACTGCCTCAGATATATTAGTGTGTGTAAACTCATGTTAAAACATGTTTAAAATAGAAGCTGTGCCTTTATAATCCCATGTTATGTTGTGAATCTTCATACCACATCCTTGAAAATATTGGTTTCGTTCTTTCTTTAAATTTCAGTTATACAATTCACCAATGATTACAATAGTTTCCTCCAATTTACATGAATGCATGTACATCAATGTATGTTGTATGTTTACTCTTTTGGATTTTAGTTTCTTTTTACTTTAAATTTCCTTTTGCAAATGGATGATACAAAAGCTACAATTAATTCCTCATGCTAGAGTACCTATTTTGAAGATCGAACATATTCAACACAACATTTCTTGTGATATTTCCTTTGATAATCTTGTGGACCAAATGAAGTCTAAAATTTTGTTGTGGCTTAATGACAAAGATGGGTACTTCCATCATATGATTTTACTTGTATGTTCTTCTAGTTTAGCATTGTCAAACTATGCAACTCTCTTTGCAAGAAATGCTTCAATGTAATTATCCTTTCTAGTTTTGTGTAGGTCAAAGAATGGGCAAAAGCACATGGCATCAACAATTAAAAACTAGGAAAACTATCAATTCATACTCTCTCAACATGCCTTGTGATATTTCGTGGTTTTTCTTCCATTGTTGTGCCAAATTAGTTTACCCTTAATATTTAAGGTCCAAATTTGCAAGTTTGGACGCTTTCAACCACCAACCGGAATTATTTAGAGCCCTTTCGGTAAGATTTCATAAGGATTATTGCTTTAATTAGTATTTCAAATTGAATTTAAAGGAATGATATTTTGAACCATTGGAACTCATTTGTTGTTTCAATGTATTCGATTAAGTTTCAGCAAGGTTGAATGCATTTCGGACTAGTTTGTATGCCTGAAATTATGTATTCAATTCTCTCTCTCAAGATGCAAAGATGAAAATTCGGTCAATACCAATAACAAGTTTTCATTTCATCCCCTATTCTTAATTTACTCATGTGGTTATTGCTTGGATTATATCATAAAGGTATTTTTATTGATTAACGTATGCATGGTGTTTGTAAAAATGCCAACAAGATCATTGTGGGCAGTTTTTTTTTAGTTAAAGTTGGAAGTTTGAATGTATATTAGAAAATACCTTAAGAACTCTTGTGCATTGGCGATGTTGTAATTATTCAAATATCTTGTAAGTTGTAAGTTGTTACTTCTCAATGAAACTAAGTAGGTTGCTTTTGGGCTTTCTTTCTTAGTTGTCTTTCCTTTCCATGTAAGTTTAGCAGTACAAGTTTCTTAGTTGGAAGATGCAAGTATTTTGAGACATCAAGTCCATAAGGAATTTGGTTTTTTTAAGCCTCCTGAATTGTTTCTTCATATGTCTCTGTACTTTATGCTCTGGAAGTTTCTCTCACTTTATAATGTCTACTAGATTGTATGCTTCACATATTAGATTTTCTTTTGTTGTAATGATTTCATAAAGGTTCTTTCCTTTTGATTTCCATTTAGATTCTATTCTAATCCTTAGAATAGATTCAAATAATCTATCATGATTCTAATGAATCATGATAAGTTGTAGTGAAATACATAGATAGAATGATGTTTTGATTTATGATTCAAGTTTTCTTGGAGGAAGCGCTGCTCCGCAACTATCAACAGTCAAGGGAACATATTTGTTGCACCAAATAACAGATACAACAAAGACGTAAGAAGTTGAGCCCGACCATTTGTTCTTGCCTTCTCCAACTCCTAAATGACCTCAAGGTATATGATACTCTCAAATGGAGGCTTGAATTCTTATGTTGTCATGGCTCTTTCAGATGGAGGCTTGTTGAGAAGACACAGACTTGGTTAAAGCTGCTGCATCTATTTCTCTTCTTAAGTAGACTCGATGGCTTTTATGTGAAGATAGAGGCTTGGTGAGGCTTGTTTTAAAGGAATGGATGTTTTCAGATGGTTCACATAGTTCTAACAGTATTATGTTAGTCCACAAAAATCTCTCTATGGGGCATCGAGTCTTCTTAGCAAGGAAAGGATTTACCCACGGAAGACAAATGGAAAGTGTGATCCATATGTCAAATTGCAGTATGGAAAGGTAGTTTTCTTTACTTCTAATTTCTCAAATTGCACTTTTGGTTTGGTATGTTATTTCAACATTCGTAGGTGCTAAAAGCAACAAGTTCAAGGTGAGTTACATTATTATTGTGGAGGTAGGTTCATTTGAACTTTGTTAACACGAGGTTTTTATATGATAATATGTATGTTTAAGATAATATGAACTTTCTTAGGTTAGTAGAAATTTTGGGTTGATTGATGCTTAAATTGTTTATATATATGTGTTGTTTGTTTATTTGGTTAATAAATGATTATCCTCTTCAATTAAATTATATTATTATTGGATCTCAAATTAACAGAAATTATAGGTAATTTCTAATATTATAATTTTTTTTTATAAAAAGAAAAACACATACGAACTTGACAAGCAAAACGTCTAAAGTATTCATTAAGTTGTTAGTTTTTTGGTGTCAAGAAAAAATTACATTTGACAAATAAAAACTGTCAAGTTATGAAAACCTTGATCCATAATAAATGTGAAGAATTTAGATACTTGACACTTAAAATAAGTCAACATATCTCATATATTTGACCGTTATAACATTTCAATAAATTACAACTTAACGCTTTTAGTTGGTCAAAACATTTCTCTTATTCCTGACACGGACTTACTTGACTGCAAAAAAAAATAAAAAAAAAAAGGTCAAGTAATATTGTTTTTGTAGTAGGGAAAACAAGTACAATAATCCCAAAACCATATAAAGTCATGGAAAATCATTAATTTAAACAAAAAAAAAACAAACAAATTAAGTTTTAATCTTTTGAAATTAATTACCAAATATTTGAGATTGAATTAGTGAAAATAAAAAAAAATCATGCAAAACAAGTACAATAATTCAAAATCATGTGCAAAAAGAGTACAATAATCCCAAAATAATGGAAAATCAATAATTTAAACCAAAAAGAAAAATAAATTAAGTTTTAATCTTATAAAATTTATCATCAAACACTTGAGTTTGAAATAGTGAAAATAAAAAACAAATCATGCAAATAAGGAAAACCATGCAAAACCACTCTAAATCATGCAAAACCATGCAAACTCATCCAAATCAAGTAGAATAATTCAAAAGCATGTACAAAACATACACAATAATCCCAAAACCATGGAAAATCACGAAAATTCATTAATTTAAACAAAAAAAAATTAAGTTGTAATTTTTGAAATTAATTGCCAAGTACTTGAGATTGAATTAGTGAAAATAAAAAAAATCATGCAAAATCATACAAAACAGGTATAATAATTCAAAATCATGTACAAAATGAGTAAAATAATCCCAAAACAATGGAAAATCATGGAAAATCAATAATTTAAACCATATACGACAAGAACTACACTTGCAAAAGGTAGGGATAAAGTTGTAAAGCCACACACTGCATGCACATGGACTACTATTGACAAGATTTCATTATGTAAGTGGATAAAATTAGTCAAATTTCCTTATGGGTTTGTATCAAATATATCAAGATGTGTGAGTGAGAAGGATGAAAAGCTATAGGAGCTAAAAACTCACGACTCTCATGTTCTGCTTCAGAGTCTTCTTCCAATTGATGTTTGAGCATACTTAAAAAAAGATGTGTCCACTATTGTTGTTGAGTTATGCAAATTTGCAAGAACAATATCTATAGGGGATTTGGATCGATTACAAAGAGACATTATAATCATACTTTGTAAGTTAGAAAAAATATTTCTACTGCCATTTCTTTACGTAATGGTGTACCTCGCAGTCCATTTGCCCTATGAAACAAAAGCTGCATGTCTAGTTAGTTATAGTTGGATGTACCTTATCGAAAGAAGTTTACAGACATTGAAATAATACGTAAGAAACAAGGCACGTCCTGAGAGTTCTATAGCAAAAGCGTATATAATGAATGAATTGTTGGTATTTTGTTTTTTTTGTACATAACTGGAGTTGAGACGAGGTTCAATAGAGATGAAAGAAATTATTATAGACTTCCAGAGAATGAGATATGTGGTGAATTTTCAATGATTAGACAAAATGCGCGACCATTAGAAGCATCAAGAGTAAGGACATTATCGATAGAAGAGAAATGCAGTGCACATTGGTACATCTTGAACAATTGCATGGAAATAAAATCTTATCAAAAGTATGTTTTGAACATTCTATTGTAATTTATGATTTTGATATAAAGTGTGAATTATAAAATTGAGACATGTCTCTTTCTTATAGGCAATATTTTAGACTAATTCGACATGAAGCTCAAAGTCAGGATGATTTATACAAAAGGAACCAATGAGACTTTCTTGATTGTTCAAATCTCATGTAAGTATGATATTAAAAGACAAGTAACAATTCCATTGATTAATATGAATGGCATTAGTTTTTAAGATCTAGTGTGTTATACTGAATTAATAGGTTCTTTCATTGCATGAAAATGGAGATATATCTGATGATATATATTCACTAACAATGGGGTCGACTTTAGAAGTGCGCTCATACAGTGGATGTATTGTTGAAGTACGCTGTCATAGTATTGAGCGTGATAATTTTCAAAGTACACAAAATAGTGGGTTCATGATGCCTTTAGAAAGTGAAGGTGGAGGTGATCTACATAATTTCTATGGTGTGATCAATGAAGTCTTGGACTTCCAGTATGCCAGGAGAAGACGTGTAATTATGTTTAAATGTACATGGTTTGACACAGACCCTATAAAGACCAATAGAGTACACATGGATTTGGGGTATATATCAATTAATACAACTCGTCATTGGTTTGTTAATGAGCCTTTTGTATTTGTCAGTCAAGCTAAACAAGTGTTTTACCTCAACATGTGTGGAACGTGCCAGAAGTAGAAGAACATGAGAATGACCAACTTGAGTTATTAGAAGTTGTGAATAGTATTCCTTGTACAATCTATGAATCAATGAATGATATCAATTTATGTAGAGTTGGTGTTGATCCTATAGTCGTAGAAGAACAGATAATTTGGCAAGTTGATGATGACTTCATAAATGACAAGAAAGAGGATGTACAATCATCTTCTGATAGGAGTTTGAGTCTCGATGAACATCTTAATATTACAGAATAATCATGTAAATATTTATCTTCTTTTTCATTTCACAGCTTATGTATTGTTGTATAATATATATTTTTGTTTGCATAGGAACAATGGTGGTCACATCAATGAGGAGACATTAATGGAGTATTTAGAGTCCGAGCATAATGGCGCATCATCCTCCGTGGGAGATAATTTAGGTTATTTTATATACACATTTTATTTTTATAAAAAAATGTATAATCTGTATTTAAACTAATGGTTAAACTAACATATAATTTGTATAATTTATATTCAATTTGTATTTAAATCAACGTATAATTTCTTCAGAGGCCAGTTGTATGGCTAGTAGGATGGGACGCGGGTACTCTCGGAATATTGATTTGGATAAATATGTCCAAACATTTAGGAGAATTCCTATCCAGATTGACCCTGTATGGGAGAAACTAATTTGTGATAATGCAATGAAGTTTAGCAATGGCATTGGTACCAATCCTTTTCTGTTCGTTATAGAACATGGAGAGAGGTACTAATAGAAACTAGAGAGCTTGTTAAAAGTCAATTAATGGTAAGATAGTTATTTGATATTTTACAAATTATATATATGCGTGTGTATGAATACTAATTAGTTTTTTTTTTTTTTTTTTTTTTTTTTTTTTTTTGACTTGTCCAACCAACTCATCAATGATTTCATCGATGAAAAGATGAAAATTTCGTTTAAAGAGTACAGAGCAGAACTACACAAATACTATAAAAAATATGCAAGTCTTGAAGAGGCACGAGCACACCTACCTGATTGACTTAAAGATTCCATCAAAGATTGACACTTTTTGTGCACCAAGTTTGAATCCACCGAATGGAAAGTAAGAAATTTTGTGTTTATTTCTGTTTACTTATATTTCAATTACTCATTTCCTCTTAATTTCTCATTTTATTAGAAAGTGGCAGAGACTAGTCAAAAGAATCGGTTAGCTCTAAAGTTCACTCATACAGCTGGTTCTAAGACTTTTATACGCATACGAGAATCCACGGTAGAAATAAAGGTATTTCTTATTTGATTTGTAAGAAAGTATTATTAATATTTTCTATGTGAATTGTTTTACAGATGGGACCCGATAGTCAAACAATGAACCTAGTAGACTTATTTAAGCGTACTCACTCTAAGAGTGACAACACGTTTGTTAATCAGGTCGCTAATGATGCATATGTAAGTTTTTATTCTCAATGTAACTTTATTAATATATAATTTTCATACAATTATTAGTCTTAATTATTGTGTAGAGTCAAATGATCGAGCTGAGAGAAGCCTCCACCCAGGAAGGATTTGAGCCAATATTGGAAGAAGAAATTACAAGCAGGTGTTGGGCAAAAGAGTGAGCCTTGGTATGACACCAAAGTGTAAAAAATCAAGAAAAAAATGAATTACTGTCGAGTGCATCTTTATCCAAAAATCATAAAGGAGCAACAACAATAGAATCCTTAAAGGCTAGATTGGTTAGATTGGACGAACTGAAAGAAAGAAGACAAACTGAGATGGATGATATGAAAGCTATAATCTTACAACTCATTAAAGATAAATCGAACTAAGTATGAGCTCTTCAACTTTCATAATAAACTTATTAGAAGACTGTGTATGTTGTTATCTTGCAGTTATGGTAACAACATAAACGTATAGTTATGTAAAGTATAGTTAATGTTTTGAAGTTGAGTTTTAAGTTTTAGATTGAGTTCGAGATTAATTTTGAGGTAAGAATATGCTATATTAAGTTTGAGGCTAAAGTAAAAATGTGTGTGTGTGTGTGTGTGAAGGGGGGGGG